>NC_063192.1:4056876-4061876 GCF_017589495.1 Alosa alosa | reverse complement strand
CACATATCCATGAGAATGAGCGACCGACTGTCGACTGGCATATTATTGAGTACTCTCTGTTCATGCAGAACCCATTAAATATGCTATTTTATAGCATCATATTTCTCAGAAAGAAGAAACTATGGCGCTGACAAACACAAAGTAATCTAACTGATTTTGTCACTAACGCCCGAATTACATGCAGTTAGGCCACAGTGTGACTGATGATGTTTACCATTGTGATGTCACTGGCTTCAGGTCAAGGTTCACAGGGTTGTGTATTAACAGCAGGTCCCTGATGCTTAGTGGCGGTCCAGGCACACTGGCGTTTGAGTGGACCTGAGTCGGAGCTCTGTGGCATTATTGATGACTCAGCGCGCCGCTGGCTTCTGCTGAGGTCAGGAGGGATAGCGTGTGATGTATAGACAGATGTTGGAAGAGTTGGAGTTCAGAACGCTGAATCACGGCTGATGGCAGTGTTTTACACACACACACACACACACACACACACACACTCACACTCACACTCAGACACACTCAAGACACGCACACACACACACTCAGACACGCAAACACCAGGTGTTTCTTGAGGGTCTCTCTCTGAGTCAGAGCGAGTTGATGACAGAGACTCTCTCTTTCAGTCTGACATCAGGTGAGCTCAGCTGAGATTTATGTCTGTGATTTTCACCTGGTGTGTGTGTGTGTGTGCCTATTACCACCCCCATTCTCAACGGTTTTACCACAGTCTGTCTGTCTTTGCATCACCCACCTTATAAATCACAAGTATTCTGCTGTCCACACACACACACACACACACACACACACACACACACACACACACACCTTAGGGAATATGAGACACTGTGTATAATGTAAAGCTGTTGGGCAGAGTTGGAGAGTTAGGCGAGTGTGTGAGCGTATGAGAGAGTGAGAGTGCTGGACACTCCAGAGTTCATCTGGTCCTGACTGGTCAGATCTGCCTTCCTGTCCCGTGCTGTTGCTCTGAGTCTGTTTCTTGGTGTCTCTGTGCTGGAGAGGTCATTTCTCTGAGACTCTGATTGTGTGTGTTGTGGAGTCGTGTCTGAGTGTGTGTGTGTTGATGGGCGGGCTGTGAGCAGCAGGATGATGAAATACTGTCTGATTAACTGGGAGCCGGAGAGAGAGAGAGAGAGAGAGAGAGAGAGAGAGAGAGAGAGAGAGAGAAAGAGAGAGAGTGTGTGAGATAGATAGATAGATAAATGGCTTTGGCAAACTACATTCCATTCAACTGAGCAATCAGAAGACCTCTGGCACTCTGCTCTCCTTTAACTGGGACTGTCAGAGAAGATTAACCCGCCATCAAGATGGAGAGAAAGAGAGGAGAAAAAGAGAGGGATGGGGCAGTGAGAGAAGGAGAGAGGAAGAGAGAGAAGGAGAGAGGGAGGAAAAGAGACAAATGGCAGTGAGAAAGAGAGAGAGAGAGAGAGATGGGGATAGTCATATTGTGTCTCTGGCTCTGTGCTCAGAGAGGTTGGGGGAGTACACAGTATTAAGTACGGAGGGAAGCAGGCTGCATAAAGTATTTTCAAACACATGAAACTACTTCCGCTTGAATAATTCAGCCGTCTATCTGACCCACTTCTCCATGCCTTTCTCTCTCTCTCTCTCTTCTTCTCCTTCTCTCTCTCTCTCTCTCTCTCCCACTGCCCCTCTTATTCCCACTCTATCTCTCTCTCTGCCATTCTTGTTCTCATTCTCTCTCTCTTTAATGTGATGAGCAGAAACAGCACAGAGACTGAAATATGAACAAGTGGAGACACACACACACACACACACGCACTCATGCTCGCACACACATACACACACACACAGACACACAATCTCTCTCTCACACACACACACACACACACACAGACACAAAATCACACACACGCGTACACACACACACTGGTCCTGAAGGTCAGAGTCCTTCAGAAGCTCCCAGTGTGGTCAGATCAGATGGGCTTTAAGGAGATGACTGTAGTTTCTAATGAATTATGAGTCTCTGTGAAAGACTGGACTGTTCACATACATCCCATAGTGCTGTTGCCCAGGGAAACCACTGCTGAATGACTCATGAACGAATGACAGGGTTCTACCCGGTTACTGGGGATGAAGCAGGGGTCCACACACACACACACACACGCACAAACATACTAACAAAAAATGCAGAAGTACATTTTTGGGAAAAAGGAATGGGAGTAAGTCAATTGGAAAAAGGAAATCCAAGTTACCTTTCTTTTTCAAAAAAGGTTTAAAAGCATTATTTCAATGGCTATTTCATAGAAAAGGTAAAAGCCATGGGAACATGGGGGGGGGGGTAAAACCATGGGGTTGGGAGTTGAAGAACAACCCAGTGGTTGAGAAATGATCATAAACAGCTTGATGGTAAACTAATGTTGCATTTCTGTCGTTACCACCACACACACACACACACACACACACACACACACACACACACACACACACACACACACGTAACTCTTTTAAATGTGATTCTGCTTTAATATGACCGCTTCACTGACGCCTCTGGCAGTAGTACAGAGATGGGCAGTGAGCCGTGGGCCAGGGCTGAATCACACACACAAGCACACACACACACACACACACACACGCACACACACACCCACCCACACACACACATGCACACACACACACACATGCACACATACACATGTCACACACACACACACACACACACACACACACACACATGCTAGGAGATTATCATTCCTGTCGTGTGTGTGCCAGGCACACTGACCCTTCACAAGACATGCAAAAAACAACTGAACAGAGCACACACACACACACACAAAGTCACTTCTCTAATCCCTTCATACAAACTGAAACACACATAATAGCAGCAGAAATGCACCATAAGCAGACACACACACACACACACACACCTTAAGAAGCAAAAGCAAGGCCCACCACGGCCTCAGATTCCTACAACAGACTACACAACACTGTTACTAAAACACAACAAATGGATCTCAAAGGATCTCACTATTTACCCACTTCCCTGTGTGTGTGTATGCATGAGTGACTGAGGATGTAGTATCTCTAACCTGACCCCCTCACTGTCGGTGTGTGTGTGTGTGTGTGAGTCTGCAGTATCTCTACCGGACTCATCTGCATAGGCCTTACTGTTCCTCTGCAGTCCCATAGGTCTTCTGGGTGATCAGTCAGGCTACATTTATACATGGCCGGCTATTTTCCTAAACGGACATTTCTCCCTCTCCGTTTTCAAAAATAACATCATGCACACCTGTCAGTTTTCAGAGAAGTTTCCCCGTGTATATATGCCGTCAAGAGCATGCCAAACCTGTCGGTGGCAGTGTAAGGAGAAGCTCAATCCCACGTTAGCCAATCAGAATCCCGAAATTAGCAACAACAGAAACAAATCACTTCCTATTTCTCTTTTGAATGATATTGTACCACCTGGCGCGTAATGTGACGTTTCTGGCGCGTAATGTGACGTTTGAGAACCTAAAACCCCATTTCTCCCAGTTGACACGATAACACATAACCGGCGTTATCATAAATCTCCACTTTGGCCGGAGTTTTTAGAAATAATCGTTTTCTGTGATAAAAACGGGGTTTTCGTGTAAATGAGAGGCCAAACCGCAGGGAAATATCTGCGTCTTCCCTTCGTGTAAACGGGGCCTCAGTCAGCCATCCCCATGAATGAGAAGGAGGGAGTGATCTACATACAGCATACAGGGCATGTGCCCATATCTGTGCCCATTATATGCCCAGACCTGTGCCCATTATATGCCCAGACCTGTGCCCATTATATGCCATTATATGCCTATATCTGTGCCCATTATATGCCCATATCTGTGCCCATTATATGCCTATATCTGTGCCCATTATATGCCCATATCCGTGCCCATTATATGCCCATGTCTGTGCCCATTATATGCCCATTCAATGCCCAGATCTGTGCCCTAGTAAGACATGCTTCCGCTTTATTATGCTGTTTATGGGAAGAGTGTGTGCATGTGTGTGTGTGTATGTGTTTCCTTCACTGCTGCTGTTGTTCTGGGTTTTTGCTTTGGGGGTTCAGGTTTGGTGCTTGGCCTGTAGAAGTCTCTATGACTCACTTCAATTAAGGTCAGATTCACACACACACACACACACACAGCTTTGCCTGATTCCGCACCCAAGCAGAAGCTAATGCAGTGCCAGTCGGCTCCCCGAGTCAGCCACCAACTCAGACACACACACACACACAGCCACTCACTCACTCACACACACAACCACACACACAAAGCCTCCCCCAGTGACTCTATGCACATCCCAGCCAAGCCCATATCATCCTACTTCCACCATCACCAATCTCTCTCTCTCTCTCTCTCTCTCTCACACACACACACTCAGGATAAATAAAGTATATATCAATCTATCCCAGTCCCACCACCACCTCTTCTCTGAGCTCTGGATTAAATAGGCCAGGCTTCAGTGATGATGAGGGCATTTATCTGGACAGATTAGTCCATGACACCACCTCAGGCCCTTTCCTTTGATGAAGTCTCCTCTTGCACATCTGGCAAACTCCTCAGAAGAGCTGCTCAAGATTTATACATCTGATCTAAATTACAGGACACTCTTAAGACTGTGGCCACCTATGGCCACAGTAGTATGAGGGTTTCTCAAGTGCAGGGGCGTTCCTCTCTATCTTCCAGAAGCCCAATTTATCCGAGAGTACCTCCTCCCCTAACACCATCCCAACACATGTAATATGCACTAACCATGCACTTCCCTTCTACCTCCTCCACCATTCCAACACATCTAATAGGCACTAACCATGCTAATACCACACTAATACAGACGTCCCTTCTACCTTCTCCTCCTACCTATATATCCGTCAACTGCACTTTGTCTTCTATTTACACTTCTGCACTCTCATCCTCTGCTATTTATTATTCCCTAAGGTCTCATTTGCAGTGCAGCTTAAATATTCCTGATTGTTGTAAGTAGCTTCGGATAAAAGTGTCTGC
>NC_063192.1:3989376-4051876 GCF_017589495.1 Alosa alosa | reverse complement strand
CAGCTAGCGCTGTAGTAGGTAGGCTAGCAGGCTCTCAAAAATAGACTGGTGTGTAAAGTGTAGTGCGTAGTTTTGCCCACTAGAGTGCGGTATAACATAAAATGCCTGCCAAGATGTTTCCCTTGCGCAGGTGTCCTTATTTGCGTTAACAGTAAAGTAGTTGTATGGAAACAGTTCCCTGACTGTCGTACTTTCATATTCAGACATGTCAGAAAACACGAGCAGGAATTTATCAAACCACTTTGTTTTGTCAAGTAAACAGTACAACCTTGAAAACCAGATTAAAATGCGTTTTTGGGTGATTACTCTCTGGAAGTAGATGAGAGCAGCCCACAAAACTGTTTGAATTCATATGTAACCATTTTGACCCTGGAAACCAATAAAGTGTTCTGAGTTTGTCACATCACAGAAAACGGTGTCATTTTACCACCCAGACAAATCTGGATGAATAAAACATGGCTAAGTACATTAAATTAGGTTTCAGAATCAAGGTAAAAGACCGGTATACCTACGTTCCTCTCAAATGCTGTGAGCAGGTCCACTGACTGCTGAAGAGATGGATATGAAAACACCTGATAAGTGCACAAAATATTGTGGTAGCCTCCTGCAGAAAGCTGATTTCACAATGCTAGTAGTTTTCTAATGTATACAAGGTGTTTTCAAACAAATGTCTGACTGTGTTTTACAGGGCCTTAAAATAAAGTTTATTTTCTGCATCAGTCGCATATGAGGTTGTTATGGCTTTTGTTTCAATGCACAACTTGAAATTCAGACCAGTGAGTGTAGAGACCCTTTCAACTGGAGCAAACATGCGTCCCTAAGCCCCCCAAGGCATGTCCACTGGCACAGAGAACAACGATACTTGAGGACAAACAAAAATAAAAGTGGAGAGCATTATTCATTAGTCATTCTCATTTCAAGTATGTGCCTTGGTTTTGAACCTTTCAACTGGAATCCCTCTAGGAACATATTGAAAGGGTCTATAGGCCTATAATGTCTTGCCATTGAGATGCTATCATTGATTAGCTTAGCACAACAAATATCAACATACTTATGGAATACCCAGTTTAAGCAAAAGAGAAATTATGTAACTTAATATGTGACACGAGTGTGGGTGAATTATTTACTTTATCTTGATGGGGAAACCCAATTCATTTATATTATGACTTAATATCATTTAATATGTTAGTTTATATTAGTTTATATGGTATTAGTTTTCGATTACCTTCAGGTCACCCTCTGTGCATATTAGCTGTGCAGTATAGTGTTTGTGTAATTTGTTGACTGTGAACAAACCTCTGTGGATGGGGAGGTGAGTGGGTGCCTGAAGGGCATTGCTAGCCCATGGAAACTCATTTAGTCGTCAACTCAAATGCAAACAAAAGCACGATGGCCGTCCGGTCAAATATTTGTCACCAGGAGGAGACGCCTCTTGCCTCGTGATGCCTAATAAAAGAGTTGTGTCTTGTTTACTCGTGTCTGCAGACCTGATTGTCCAGGCAAAGTCGGGCACTGGGAAGACGTGTGTGTTCGCCACCATCGCCTTGGACTCCCTCCTCCCAGAGAACCCAGGGCCGCAGGTGAGGAGCCTGTGAGTGTGTGTGTGTGTGTACCGCAGATGAGGTGGTAAGGGCCAAGTGGCTGAGGACCCCCAGTGCCTGGCTGGTGCAGCTGAGCATCAGTCTGGTCTTGTTTCTGTCTGACTGGATCACCAGCAGTCAGGGGTGTGTCTGTGTGTGTGTGTAGAGTGTTGTAGAGAAGTATGCAGGAGTATATTCTATTTGTATTGGAGTATCTGATATAACATGGTTATAAAGTATTGCTAGTATATCCCCCTCTCCCCAGGTGATATAACCTAGTTATAAAGTATTGCTGTGGTATAAGAGTATATCTCACCCCAGGTGCTGGTTCTGGCTCCAACTCGGGAGATAGCGGTCCAGATCCATTCGGTTGTCATGGCGATCGGCAGTGCCATCGAGGGCTTAGAGTGCCATGTGTTCATCGGGGGCACGCCAGTGAGTCAGGATAAGATTCGCCTTAAGAAGTGCCACATCGCCGTCGGCTCGCCAGGTGTGTGTGTGTGTGTGTGTGTGTGTGCCAACCTTTCCATTAAAGCCATTTTTGTTTCTGAAAGGACACATTAAAGTCTATGAAATGTTCAGTCACAGAAATGAACACACAGACACAAACACACAAACTGCTTTGTAGGGGCAGAGATCTTCTGGTTCAACCTGCCTTAGCACTAGCACTAGAAATAAGTTCTGTGTGTTTGCCTGCATGTCTGTGTGTGTAGTGTACATGTTTATGTGTGTGTGTTTACCTGTCTGTGTGTGTGTGTGTAGGTCGTATTAAGCAGCTGATTGAGATTGGTGTTTTGTCCACGGCGAGCATCAGGTTGTTTGTTCTGGACGAGGCTGACAAATTACTGGAGGAAGGCAGCTTTCAGGAGCAGATCAAGTGAGTGTGTGTGTGTGTATGAGTGAGTGTGTGAGTGTATTTTTGTGTGTTTGTGTGTTTATTTTTGTGTGTGTGTCAGAGATGGTCTTGATGAGTAGAATAGAGGTATGAATAAGGAGCATATGGTCTGACCCACGCTAATGAAATGGAACCCCCCTTCCCTGCCCTCCCCCTCCTCTCTCTCTCTTGTCTGTCTTCTTGTTTCTTTTCCTATCAAAGCGACACATGAAAAGGTGATTTTCATGTGCCCCCCCTCTCTCTTTTCCTTCTACCTTTCCTTTGTGTGTTATGTGTTTTCAAAGTTAAAAAATATGACAAAATAACATTTACTTAATCATCTCTCTCTCCTTCTCTCTCTCTCTCTCTCTCTCTCTCTCTCTCGCTCTCTTCCTCCCTCCCTCCCTCTCTCTCCCTCTCCCTCCATCTCTCTCCCCCTTTCTCTCTCCCTCTCTTCCTCTCTCTCTCTTGTCCAGTTGGATCTTCTCCTCTTTGCCAGTGAATAAACAGATGCTCGCTCTGTCTGCCACCTACCCAGAATCCTTAGCGCAGCACCTGACGCGCTACATGCGTGAACCCACCTTCGTGCGCCTCAACCCCACAGACCCAGGACTTATCGGTACGTCTCCTCTGGTTCCACTGCGGTTCAGTTCTGCAGGGCTCTACAGTGCGCCCATTTCACTCGCACATGCGAGTAAAAAATGATAAGCGGCGAGGTCAAAAATATTTAGGCACTGGTGCGAATGACTTCTAACCATGTCAATGTTTGTCTACAAAATACACCGCAACATTAAGAAACATTACTGGTGCAAACCATAGAATCACGTCGCGAATGCATCATAAAAACTACAACTCCCATCAACGTTAGCAGTTTAAGCGTTGTGACTTCGCTAGTAGTCGCTTCTATCAAATCCAAGAGCACGAGACAAAGTGGAAAGTTAGACTAGCCAGCCAAGATGCAAAGATTGAAGAAATTACTTCTTCTATCCACCGAATTCATCGGATTTTGGAGGAACAGGATGAGATTCTGAGAATGCAGTGAGAGAAGAAAAGGTAACCTAACATGCCTTTTAGCCCAGTTGACGTATTGGCTGCAATATGCAAAATATAGCTGTAGCGAACAGGCACAAAAGTAGCTTCCCGTAATACTCCCATTTTATTCAAAGGTAGAACGCTACTGACAACTCCAGGCTTCCACGCATGCTTGTTTGTTTACAATGAATACAAGCTGAAGTGCAAAACGAAAGTAGGCCTAACGTTTGCCTACTGCCCCCATCAATGCAGATATTTCAAATAAAAAGTAAAAGTATAAAAAATATATATATCCTTGATTAGCCTATGTTGGGTTTTGTGGATGAGAAAATGTTGTAGTTAGCCGTTTTAGGCAGTAGGCTATGCAGTCAGATAGGTCACCATGGGCATATTTGGATTAGCTACAGATGGATTCACAAATAAATAAATTAGCCTACATTTGGCAGGATACTTGATATACAGGCTAAATGCAAATATGGCAATGTATTATACTATTTTACATTAACAAAATGTAGGAAAATAGAACAGACTGTAAATAAAGTAGGCACTGATCTTTAAAATCCTATTTCCTGTAGCCTAAATGTTGTCAGTCATTCTTAATATTCGCAATTGGTGCACTGGCATGTTTAAGTGTTAGCTGCAGTGTAATGTTAGATTATGTTTAAGTTAAGTACAGAACTGACTGTGCGCCCAAATTTTTCTCTGTGCTCCTAAATTTTTTAACTTGGGTGCACAAGTGCCCCTGGAAAAAAAATGTTAGTGTAGAGCCCTGTTCTGGTTCCGCTGCGGTTCAGATATGGTTCCGCGCCGGTCCTGTTCTGGTTCCGCTCCGGTTCAGTTCTGGCTCACTGTAAACAGCACTCTCTGCCCAGGAGTAGATATGAGCCTGTGAGCAGTGTCCAGCGCTGGTGCCCACTCCTGCCCATCTGCATGTACATTCTGACTGTAACATCATGACGCATAAGAGACATGAATAAGAAATATCAGCACATCAACGAGTCTTAGCTCATGAATCTAAAAATCATAAGACATATATTCTAATTTCAGAACTCTTCAATTCTCTCAAACCTTGATTCCTCCATATCCACTTTCCATTTCTCTCTCTCTCTCTCTCTCTCTCTCTCTCTCCCTCTGACACTTTTCTCTTTCCCTCATTCTTCTCTTTTCTCCTCCTCTGTTGTTCCCTCGTTCGCTCCTCTCCCAATCTCGCTGTCGCCCCCTGCAGGTCTAAAGCAGTACTACCGCCTGGTGCCCACCCATCCGCTGCCCCATAAGGTGTTTGAGGAGAAGGTCCAGCACCTGCTGGACCTCTACAGCAAGGTTCCCTTCAACCAGTCGCTGGTCTTCTCCAACCTGCACAGCCGGTACTGACCAGTCACCTCTTTCAGCTCTCATTGGCTGTGTGTGTGTGTGTGTGTGTGTGTGTGTGTGTGGTAGAAGAGGCAGAAATGTAGATGCATATGGAAATAGTGCACAATGCTCTGCTAAAGGCAACTATATTGCCAATGTTGCCTTATGAAAGAAAATCTTATGATATGGATGAATGCTCACGATATACAGCAAGCGGTACGATAGGTGTGTGTGTGTTTATCTGTTTGCATATTTGGACAAATTTGAGCTGTTGTGTGTATGCATATGCAATGCATTTTAACAGCCTTTGCGTGCCTCTCTCTCTCTCTCTCTCTCTCTCTCTCTCTCTCTCTCTCTCTCTCATATTGCCTCTTTGTGTGTGTGTGTCCTGTGCAGGGCCCAGCAGCTGGCTGATGTCCTGTCCTCTAAGGGTCTTCCTGCTGTGTGCATCTCCAGCAGTCTCACACAGGACCAGAGACTGGACGCCATGTCCAAACTCAGACACTACCAGTGCAGAGTGCTCATCTCCACAGACCTGGTACACACACACACACACACAGAGTGAACACCTCTGTAGCTTCGCTGTTCAGGACCTTCATCGGTCTCCCTTGAATGGCTTTGTAGTTGCCTACCTAGTACTGAGTTACCTACTGTAGCACCCTGACCTTGGGTCAACTCCTGTTGTGTTTACAGTTTTTCCTCGATCGTTTTGATACCTGTGTCAACTCTGACATCACATTCTCAAAACAGTTAACACCCCTGTCTGAACAAAAGCACTCTGGACAAAATGACACATTTTTCTTGCAAAAGGCTGTTACTCTCTTAAAACACTTAAACCATGCAGCAAAAGCAAATCTTGCCTTCAAACACTACAACTTGTTGCCAATTCAAAAACAGTCTTTAATCAATCATTACACACTTGACCACAAAATGCAAAATCTAGTTCTCAAAATGAGCATTTTGTTATGTCTGTTCCATTACTTTCTCATTTTTCTGGTATCAAAAAAAAACTGTGAAAAGACAAAATGTACTGAATAAAAAACATTATTTATTCATTCCTCCCAAGATGTAACTGTCATTGACATGTAAGACATACAGCAAACACCTAGCAAGATACTGTAAATTACCTTGAACTACAACTTTCATCGAAATAAACCTACAGTAAACACCTTTTGTACTGTTTTCTCCACCAAATAGGCAATACAATACTTTGTCAAATGTGCATTAGATCCATACTTGCAAATAGCAACACAGAACAGACATCTCTTATGTATAATGAATGATTGCTGATTGAAGAATTGTGCAAAGGAGTTTCACACAGGTGTATCAGAGATTCAGACTTATGCAAGGAATCTATACCACCTCTGAAAAGATGTTTTTCTTTTGTTTAGCATGGGAAAACCAATAGAGTTTGGGGCTTTTGAATGACACCTGTGTTAACTGTTTTGCAAAAGGGTGTGAGAAATGTATGAACCCAATGAAAATGTGTGAACACATTTGCAAGAGATGACTTCTGCTGTGCAAAGAATGTAGTCATGAAGACCAAGTGGGTTCCAGTTTACTTAACCAGGTAAAAGTAATCGAGAAAAACTGTAACTAGCACCTTGGGTCAACTCCTGCGTTGTTAAATGTACAATACAAAAAAAGTGACTTGACTTGACCAATTAGCTAACCTTGAAATGAAGTGGCCGCATTCAGCAGAAGTGTTTTTCCCCGTGTGTGTGTGTGTGTGTGTGTGTGTGTGTGTGTGTAGACGTCTCGTGGGATAGATGCGGAAAAGGTGAACTTGGTGGTGAACCTGGATGTACCGCAGGACTGGGAAACGTACATGCACCGTATTGGCCGCGCAGGACGCTTCGGTAAGAGAGAGAGAGAGAGAAAGAGTGTGTGATACACATATGCATCGCATTGGCAGTGCAGGAAGCTTCGGTAAGAGTGTGTGTGTGTGTGTGTGTGTGTGTGTGTGTGTGTGTGTGTGTGTGTGTGTGTGTGTGTGTGTGTGCGCGCGCGCATTATGCCGTGCAGGACTCTGTGTGTGTGCGTTTGTCAGATATGCGGCACACTTCTGTGAGACCACAGGTTGCAGTTTGGTTCTGTGGATGTGTATGTTCATTCTTTACAACTTCAAAATCTGATGACCGTGATCATTGCGTTCATCAGTGATGGGCTGACGTGTGATTGGTTTTTAAAGTAAAGTTATTTGTTGTTGATTAACTTGATAATGAGATGCCATCTGATTGGCTATATGGCCACTAGGGTGCATCATTTGCCCCAATTTTGGAAATTCAACTTGTACCCAATTTTAAAATGTGACAATACTAATGAAAAGAAAATGTGTAAAATATTAGCTGGATTGAATAGTATCTAAGGGGTCCACCAAGCCTCTAAAGTTGCTTCTTAGCAGAGCCTGTATCCCCGCTCTGGAAAAATCAGTTTTTCGTAAATAACTTCCAAAATAATGCATTTAGGCCTACAGTGTCAATGAAAGTTGAATATAAACATGGCTATTGCACATCTTTTGGTACCAGTCTGATATCTCTAGCTTCATTGGTTTCTAAAATATTGCATTTTCCCCCTATTTTTAGCGTAGCGATATGTCCCAATATCTATAAAAAGCAGATGTGAAGGTAGTCCAGTCATGGTCTTATATGAAAATCCTTATAACTATAAGTATATATACTCTTTTGATCTCGTGAGGGAAATTTGGTCTCTGCATTTATCCCAATCCATTGAATTAGTGAAACACACTCAGCACACAGTGAACACACAGTGAGGTGAAGCACACACTAATCCCGGCGCAGTGAGCTGCCTGCTACAACAGCGGCGCTCGGGGAGCAGTGAGGGGTTACAGTAGGTGCCAGTAGGGGGTTACAGTAGGTGACTTCAGCCGTGCCTACTGGTGGGGTTTGAACGGCAACCCTCGGTTACAAGTCCGAACGCTACAAAAGCACACACTCTTTACATGTTCCCCTTCCTCTTCCTCAGGTTTGGTGTTTTCTTTCTGTCTGCTTCCACCACCTGCAGAACATTCTGGTAGTTCTTCTCCTCTTGCAGAGCCTATGTAGTCTGTGCTGAGCTTCACATTACGCTCTGCGCTGTCATTGACCACATGCATGGACTCTTAGTGAATCAAGGCCTCATCTTGGTGGTTGCAGTGTTCAGTGGCTGTTGAGCATCATGGAGCGACCTGCAGTTCTTCAAGAATTTGCTTCGGTATTCACATGTTTCAGCAGTGATCTCAAGAGTGCAATGAAGGCCTTTCAGAGACACCAGTGGTACTTCAGCACAAGAAATCCCTGGCCACCAGCTTGCCTGCTGTCAAACCATCTACCTCCTCCACATGTCCAAATGACAGATATGGCTCAGGCCGGCAAGCCCAAATTTCCAGGAAAGATAACCCAAAAGACGACACTAGCAAACCTGGGACCTGATTTGTGGTATATCTTTCATCTTCTGCAGCTGGACCCTGCTTTCCTCACCACTGACATCTCAACCTGGCCTGCTCACCCAGCCTACAAGGAGGCCTTGATTCACTTGGAGTCCATGAATGTGGTCAATGATGGCGTAATGTGAAGCTCAGCACAGACTAGGCTCTGCAAGAGGCGAAGAACATTACCAGAATGTTCTGCACAGAGAGAAAACACCAAACCTGAGGAAGAGGAAGGGAAACATGTAAAGAGTGTGTGTTCTTTGATGTTAAAACATCATCATATGGTGGTTAGTTATTAAGAATTATGTATGTTCTATCTATTCATGGATTACCCATTTGCTCAGTCATATAATATGTTTGTAGGAGGTTTACAGTTTGTCTTACACTTTGAAATGTAAGGTGTTCATAGTTCTAGAATAGGGTAATGTTAGTTAATGGAATATAATTTAAGATTTTATTGATAGCTTACTTTCATGCTGTTATTCTGGAAAATCCATGTGAAATGACAACTGCCATATCTCAGGAAGTAATAAAGATAGAGACACACAGCTGGCACCAAATGATGCGCAATGTACATATTTATATTCAACTTTCTTTGACATTATAGGGCTAGATCTATTATTTTTGCCATTATTTAAGAAAAAAATTATATTTGTATGTCCGTTGTTAGTTGGAAACTTCAGAAGCTCGGTGGACCCCTTAGATATCAATAGAATTTTATACAATTTCTCATGGAAGTTTAATTTAGTTAGTGTAAAAAATCTATTCTAGGTACAGATTGATTTTCAAAAAAAATGAAAAAAGTGGGGCAAATGATGCACCCTAATGGCCACTGATATGACCTGTAATTGGTCATCATTATATATGCAGCCAGTCATTGGCTGTGGAAGTAGCCTCTTATGACTGTTGTCCATAGTGGTATTTTTAGCTGCCTGTTAGGGGCAGGTAGTTTAAGGATAACAAGCTACTTAATTAGAGAGTGTGAGTGTGTGTGTGTGTGTGCTCGCTCACCTCCTTCAAAACTGCTTCATGATGAAGGGTCTGAAATCAGAATTACCTTTGCCGTGTTGTCATGCCGACCACAAGTAGCCTCAAAAGGAGCTGTATTCGGTTGTCACGACGAGGAACATAACCTTCCCATGGCTTTTATTGAACAATCCTCTCTCTCTCTCTCTCTGCTCTGCCCTTCCTTCTCCCTCCCCCTCTCTCCATTCTCCCTCCACCTTCCTTTCTTTGCCTTGCTTCATTCTCTTCTCTCTCTCTCCATCTATCTCTCTTCCTCTGTCCATTTACCCTCTTTTCGATCACTCTCTCCTGTCCTCCTTAATGAGTCTTTTCAGTCCTCACTCCTTTTCAACACGCTTACACAATGCGGCCATAACCATGGCTTTGGATCTGCATCTGTGGGTTTCTGTGTGTGTGTGAGTGTGTTTCTGTGAGTGTTGTGGTGGTGTTAATGAGTGTGTGTGTGTTTGTTTCTGTGAGTTTTGGTAGTGTTAATTAGTGTGTTTGTCAGTGAATGTGTGTGTGTGTGTGAGTGTGAGCGTCTGGTGGTGTGTAGCTGTTTTTAGACCTGGTTGTCTGAAGAGAGGCAGCCTGTAGGCTTCACACTGGAGTGTGACCTTCTCCTGGGACCCTCTCAAGCTTTAGAGGACAAGGGCACACATACACACATTCACTCCTGATACCTCCATCTGTCTCAGGCACACATGGACTGGCCGTTACATACTGTTGCTATGGTGAGGAGGAGAATAAGATGATGATGATTGCCCAGAAGTGCAGCCTCAACATTACAGCATTGCCAGGTAAACACACACACACACACACACACACACACACACACACACACACACACACACACACACAGTACATTTGCAGTAACACACGGCCCTATGTTGACCTAAAGTCATGCAGACATACACATGTGAACTGTTTTTACACACACACACACACACTCACACACACACACTATTAAACATATAATCTAACTCCACTTCATAGCTTCGCAGCATTTCTATGGCCTCCTCAGAGTACAGAGGGGTATTACACAAAGGCAGAATTAAGACATCCAAGATAAGTGATAAAGCGAGGTTTGACATAGCGTTGTCTGGTCATCCTAGCTCAACTCGTTTTACTAATGAGTAGGAGCGACTATGTCAAGCCAGGTGTAAGTAAATCAGGATGTGTGCGCATTCTCGTTTCTGCTCCAAAGTGCCCACAGTTGGAATAAAAAAAGACGCGGAAAATAGCGTCATTCACACAAAGTGAACAACCGCTTTTGATATAGACTAACAATGAAGTAAAGTTGTCCTTTGTGGAATGGGGAATCACAGCTATTCCTGTAAAACAGCAGGAGTAGGCGTGGTAGACCAACTGAATGCAAATTTCACGTATGCACCCACGTGTGAGTGCTTCCTTGTCTCGGCACGCAACATCAATAAGAAAGCGCTTGCCACTGCAAAGATGCACATAGTATGATATACCTTAATATTATAGTTGAAAATACCTTCGAAAACTTGCCCCTCCACTTCCAATCAACTACAGTAGGCTATTCATCAAACGTCTATCAATAAAATAAGCAAACAATGAGTACCTAGGCCTATGTTAATAATTATAAGGCTATCACAATTAAAATAATAAACATATAGTAGTAGGCAGACTATCTGTTTTGTTTTGCAAGCAAATACATTTAGCAAATAGTTTATAAATGGAATAAAGCTCCTTAAAAATTAGCACGGAGGTCTGATGTGAATGACAGCTAGCTGAACCAATAAGACGACATAATTACCATTAGAATTAACTTAGCTTGGCTGTATAAATCCCCATGGTAACTTATGTGCCATCTCTTTTGTGAAACCAAGTCAAGGCTAAATTCATCCAGGATGACCTAAAAATCCCAGCTTAATCCCTTATCTAGGTTTTTTATGAAATACCCCTCTGGCGTTGTTGTTGTTGCTGTTGTTGTTGTTGTTGACAACTCCACCCCCTCCCCAGACCCGATCCCTGCCGGTCTGATGGAGGAGCGTTGTGACTGGGACATCACCATCCAGCCCCCCCACAAAGACGACCTGTCCACCCTGTCCCTCCCCAGGAAGAAGAAATCCCCCAAGCACACAGACCAAGCCAGCCCCTCCCATCACACCGCCGCAGAGCAGGTAACAAGCACAGCAACCGTGGAGCAGCACTCAGACGGCCCAATCAGGAAACAGCACTCAGACGGCCCAATCAGGAATCTGCACACTGCTCATATAGGGGCTGTGAGCAGACCAAAGAAAGCCCCGCCCCCGTCTCGCCCCGAGTCCCAGGCTGGAGGCGTGTCCTCCCCTGCCCCCGCCCCCACCTCACGCCAGCGTCTCCAGGACGCCCTCCCCAAGATCCCGCCCCTGCCCTCCTTCAAGCCGCGGCGTGCCGAGCGCATAAGCCTGCAGGACGCCGCACGCGACTTCCAGCGCTTCATCACGGGAGGGCCTGGACGGAGCGTGGAGGTGGTGCGGCAGTTCCGGGGGCGTGCGGCCGACGGGCAGGACGATGTCGCCGCCGACGGAGTGGCAGAGCTGCGGGACGAGACGTTAGTGTTGCACGACGATGAGCGGCCTGCGGTGCGCTTACAGGGGAGGAGGAGGATGACCTCTGACCCCTCTAGCCCCGTCTCCTCCTCCTCCAGCTCAGAGTCCGACATGGAGACGGAGCAGAAAGGGACGTCGCTACCGCCGCAGAAAGTTCCACCAGCACGGGGCAGCCGCAACATCACGCGCCGGCCGACTGGACCAATCAAAACCGAGCCCATGCAGGAAGCACACGCCTCCAAACACCACAGCCAATCCCCTCAACCCACCACTGCACCCCCCAGACACCTACGTCCTCCGCCACCTCCACATGCACGAGGCAGACCCTTGACCTCCCCAGCCCAGAGAGGAGGCTCTTCGAGGGGGAGAGCCAGGCGTCAGGACCCCCTGCGGATGCCCCCTGCGGAGCTGGAGGAGGAGGAAGATGATGAAGAAGAGGAGGCGCAGGACTACTGGGGGAGGAGCTACTCCAGGGCCTGGAAGCAGTACTACAGCTCCGCCCCTCCTCCCTACAGACACGCCTACAGCTCCGCCCACGCATGGATGGCAGCCTATCGCATGAGCAGCATCTACATGCAGGAGATGATGAAACCATAGCAACACCTCTCTCTATCCTCTCCTCATCTCTCTCCTCTCCTCCTCTCTATCCCCCTCTCCTCCTCCTCTCCTCTCTCTCCTCCTCTCTATCCCTCTCTCCTCTTCCTTTCTTCTCCGCTCCTCCTTTCCTCCTCTCCTCTGTGTCCCCCTCTCCTCCCTCATCACATAAAGAGCATCTACAGACTGGCAGGTGTGCAGACACACAGCAGTGATCCTGTTCTCCTCTCCTCTCCTCCCTCCCCCTCTCTTTTCCTCTATCGTCCTATCCTCTATCATTCCCTGTCCTCGCTGTGCCGCTCTCCTCTATCCTCTTCTGCTCTCTCTATCCTCTCTTCTCATCTCCTCTCTATCCTCTATCCTATCTTCTCTCTCTATCCTCCACTCCTCTCTATCCTCTATCCTACACTCCTCTGCTCTCCTCTCAACAGCAATGCCGTTTTTACCAGTCTCCTCTGGTACTGCAGGTTAAGATGTGTTGTGTTTTCTGTATATTTTTTTAGTGTGGGTGTGTGTGTGCGTGTGCAAGCATGTGTTAAGCAAGTCAGTGCTTTTGAGTAAACACACAGAGTTGTAAACAGATGTAAGGTGTTTTACATGTGCGTGAACGAGTTCTTTATAATAAAATGAATGATCAGCTCTCAACCCAAACCTGACGTGCCTTGTGCTGTTGTGGCTGAGTGGAGGGGTGAGTGGTTGTGGCCAGCGCCAGCGTCTTAAGGTCCGCAGGGTCCAGCGTCATCATCCAGGCTCCCCAGGGGTCGCACCATGAGTCACGCAACGCCACCATTACCTGCAATCAGACACTAATCAAGCTCCCTCTCACACACACACACGCACATACACACAGTAATGAGGGGCAGCTAATGCTGATAAAGCTTCCCTGGCCACACGCACATTAATGAGGAGCTGCAGAACTACTTGTATGATTAGCACAAGCCCAAAGACACCTTCACCTCTAAAGTTCCCCTGACTGGGCCTTGTGGTCCTCTAAAGTTCTTGTCATTGGACCCCGTAGTTCACCTCTAAAGTTCACCTGACTGGGCCCCGTAGTTCATGTGAGTTGTGACTCGTGGTCTGGGACTGCGGCGCTGGGGCGGAACACGCGTCTCTGTCTGGCCCCGTCCTGTTCTCTGACCACCTACTGTATAAACCACCCCACCCAAACACCAACGCCATTGGTTGCTTTCTTTTTTCATGGTTTTTCCAGTCCTGTCGGGTGTTCCTGTGTATTTGTGACCCATAAATGCAGCATTGGGTAACAAAGAGGGCCTGCACACTGATGCATAAATTAGCTTTAGGAGTTCAGCTGTGTAGGTTGAGGGGCAATCTGCATGTGAGTTATTAGGAAATAGGCATGGTTAATTACAATTTACTAGGTAAAAAGAAGTCTTCCTTTGTGCTTGAATGTAATGTAAATGTTCTCCAATAGCAACCCAGTAAAGATGCCACAGAGCCTCTTGTGTGATGTATTATAAATACAACAAAGGATGCAGACATAGAAGCGAAGTTTTAATTCGATAGGCTAAGGAGGGTTGTTGAAACCCTTGTGTGTTTATGTGTATGTGCGCGCGCGCGCGTGTGTGTGTGTGTGTGTCGTGCAGGTTTAGAATGGTCCTGACGTCACTCGAGGCTGGGTCACTGTCCACGGGCTTTGCCGTGTACAGGAAAGACCGCGCAGTCGCCGCTCGCGCTGTGGTTCGTTTCCCTTGCACCATGTCAGTGTGTGTGCCGGTGGGATGACACTGGAAAACCGTGGGAGCGCGAACGAGAGCTCGCCGTGCAGCGCTACGACCGAACACACTCCGTTTGTGGTATTCAACTGCGCCCTCCTCAGCCTGTCGTTGCTGTTCGGCGTCTCCGGGAACCTGCTCGTGTGCTGGGTGGTGTTAAGGAACAAAACTCTGCGCACTGCCAACAACGCGCTGCTGGTCAACCTGGCCGCGAGCGACCTGATCAAATGCTCCGTGGACACGCCGGTGTTCCTGGCGTCGCTGCTCTGGGCGCTCGTGCGGACGGAGGTGGGCGCGCGCCTCTGCTGCCTGCTGCAGTTCACGTACGCGCTGTGCAGTTGCGTGCAGTTGCTGAGTCTCGTGGGCATCAGCGTGGAGAGATTTCGGGCTATAGCCTTCCCATTCAAGGCTGAGGCGCGTAGAGGCAGAGTCCGCGTGTGGCTCCTCTTTATTTGGGCACTCGGCCTCGTGCTGGCCGTGCTCTCGCTCACTCTGAGCAAAGACACACTCTACTACATGATGTGCACTCATGTGCGCCCGCACGGTATCTCCAACCGTAGCGCGGATCCGTTTGGCGTGTTTGTGTTGGTGCCCGTTTGGGGATGTTGCCTTGTTTTAATAGCGGTTCATTATTTGCGTATTTTTGTGGTGGTCCGACAGCACTCTAATAAAATATTTGACAGAGGAATCCAGCTGAAACACTCCATGTCGAGACAGGTGTCCGGGTGGCAAAACTTCTCACAGCACGCGCAACGCCCGAGCGGCACGCTATCCAAACCCTGCGAGCACGTGCCTGGGGAAAGGCCGTCACCGCTGGAGGAGGAGGAAGGGAAAGCGCCCGTACCGGAGATGCCGCCACCGGCGCCGCAGGAGAGTGGTAAAGCGGCCGTGTCATCCCCAGAGATCGTGGGTGCGGTGTGCATTCTGACCCCAAAGGCGAAAGAACTAGGGCGGAAGCGTCTGGAGGGCAAGCTGGCCAAGCGCTTCGGGTCCATCATCATCGCGGTGCTCCTCTTCTGGATGCCCCTGGTGCTGTGCCTCATCCTGGGCTCCTGCGCAGCGACTCACGCCGAGGTGAGGAACAGAGGGGTGGAGAGGCCATCCTCAGTCAGCGAACAAACATGCAGTGTAGCCTACTTAATAACATTCTTAACACAATTATTTCTATTGTGCAATTTATTACAGTTAATTCGCATATTCCTGACTGTAGCTGTAATTTTATATCATAATGGCAATTATTTAATTGTTTTGTATATAATCTAAGCCACTGGATGCGTCAATGCTCTCGGGGATAAAGTTTTCATATAGGCCTATCTCTAATATGGAGTAGGGTAAGCTCTTGTGTTGTGACACCATTATGCACCGAGGCTATGGAACGCCTTGCCTCTGTACATCAAACAGACGAGTTTAGTAAATATCCGTTTTTAGTAAATATCAGGTTTAAAGACCTGAAAACTTACCTGGATATGAGAGCTTTTAGTTAACTCGTTTTTATCTTGTAGCCTATTTCTTCACATTATTTTACATTCTGCTTCTATTTACAAGGTCTTCCCATTTCACTGCACTGGTGTATGGGTTGTATCTATCTCCTTGCCATCCTGTGAATTCCCATCTTTACTAAATTCTAAATAGCTAATGTTTTATTTATTATTTTGTTTGTTTGCATTTATATTATTTTTTCTTCTTCTTTTTCTCTATTATTTTGTTAAGTGCTCCAAATGTAGGCTAAAGCACTTTGAGCTGCATTCTGTGTATGAAAGTTGCTAAACAAATACATATTTATTATTATTATTATTATTATTATTATTATTATTTTTTATTATTAAAGATCGTCTAAAGCCGTCCACTTGTTGCGCCCCCGTCTTCGTGTTTCAGGACTGGATGTTCCGGGAGGTGCAGACGTCCGCGATGGTGCTGACCTGCGTGCCTGCGGCGCTCCACCCGCTCATCTACTCCCTACTCAACCGACAGTTCCGCGCAGAGTTCCACAGGACTCTCTCTGCGCTGCGGACCTGCGCAAGGTGGCGGGACTGAGCCCTGTCGCTTGACTGCCTCCGGACATGTTTCAGCCTGGACGCGACTCTTTTCCCGGTCACTCACTTTAAGCCAGTCTGGAGACATCCGCGCCATCCGGTCGTGCTAAAAAACTACCTCCTCAATGAACTATAAAACGAGATCTGCGAACCTTTCCAGCATAAATAAACAGAATCAAAATGGTCGGTTGTTGGTTCGAAGGTGGAGGACTGAGGCTAATTTTGCAGCTGGTAGCCTGTTCAGCCTGTGTTCAGTATGTATTTTTAAAATGATGTGTTGACTGATACATTGTTCTAGCCTACACCAAGGGAAAACATTATTAGACATGAATAATTTGTACACTCGAGAGGTAGCATACGCATGAGTGATTGTGAATTGACATCAGTGATATTTGAACAGCTATAGTCTTGATATGCTTAACAAGTTGTGTTATTGTAAGATGAGTGCACTGGCTATATGATTTTATTTAATGTGTTACCTAACCCACTGTCCAACACTACAAGTGTTTTGATGCCAACATTATGACAGGCCTAGTAGCCTGTGGGACACCGAAACAGGTCATGGGGTAGCCTATGTCAGTCTGCAGCAAAGACAGGCTATGTAAGTGAATTATCTTTGTTTTAACTTTAAACTAGTCTGGAGCGTAACCAGTGGTCACTTATGAAAAACAAAGACTACGTTTTGTAATTATAGCTTCCTCTTCACTTATGACGCCACTACGTCAGTTTCCTCATTTATTTCTTTAATAAAAAATGAGCCGAGCCTGTAATTCTGCAGTTAGACATCCACTAGAGGTCATCACCGCTCTGTCTGTGACGGAAGTTGGCGTTAGTGGATCACTGGCTAACTGGCCAACTCTGCTTCTCCAATGTTCACATCTTCACGACGATGGACTAAAAAATTCTCCAAAAGATGGAGCAAGCCAGAACAAACATGTGTGACGTTCTTGTGCATGTTAATTACTGGAGCTTGATGGTGTTGTAAGCCCCCAATGTCTTCCAGGCAGCGCTGCAAGGCACTTAACCATAACCCTTACCTAACCCTAGTGCCTTCCATGCAGCGCTGCCTGGAAGACGACGTTGGGGGCTTAAAACACCACACAGGCAGCCAGACCAGTGGGTAACCTGTCTCTACTGAACGACGGCCTGGTTGTTACCTGGATGGGAGACCGCCTGGGAAAAACAGGTTGCTGCTGCAAGTGGTGTCAGTGGTACAGCAGGGGGCACTCTCCTAGTGTCCAGGTGGCTCTCTGATTGCCCAGTGCTGATTGGTTCCCTCTCTGGTGTCCCTTCCCCTCACTGTAAAGTACTCTCTCTCAGGAACCCCTAGTCTTCGCTAAGTGTCATGGGATCATGAATGACCTCAGTTTAGTGTCTCATCCAAATGACAGCACAGCGCAGCACATACAGCAGTGTCCTGTCACTCCACTGGGATGAGTTCCTTTGGCCAGAGGGAAGGCTGCCCCCTACTAGCACTCCCACATCAGCAGCCTGCTTCTCCAGGAGGTCTTCCATCCAGGTACTAAACAGGGCCTCTGCTGTTTAGCTTCAGTCATGCAGCAGAGGCCAGCTACCCAGTGGTCTGGCTTTTGGCCCACTGGACACATGCTGCCAGTCCAGTAATAAACGTCACACAGGAGATACAGCTCAGCTGAATACAGTGTTTCATGTTCGATGTTCATGTTCTACAAAATGGGCAGTTTCACCATCAGGGTAACGGCATGCCAGTGGGTGTTCCTGACGGCAGCAAATGACTTGAAGTATAACCGTAATTTGATTGGTTGGTGCTGTCCGTCGATTGGCTTGATTGGCCGGTGCACTCTGTTGGTGCAGCAACAGCTGAACTTCTCAATGCGAGCAACGGGAGAAACGTGACGCAACGGACCCACAATTCAGTTCGGCACCGGATGACGTAAGCCCATGTAAAGTGAATGAGATGCGTCTCCAGCACTGCAACGCACCCAGCTGTGTGTAGAGGCCGTCAGCGCTTTGTTTCAAAAGGCCTAGGAATTAAACCCTCTTCAAATATGATTTGTTTTTCTGTGTGTCTACATCTGTTGAAGGATAAAATAAATGTTTCATGGCACCTGGTCATTGACAATTCTTATGGAATGTTATGTATTACATATGTATTAATGTACACATCTGAAAGAAATTTATTTTTTGCCATCAGTATAAGGATAAATAGTTGCATACAATATTTGTAGTGTTTATTGTAGTTCCTAGGGTTCACATAATTTAAGTATGACTGATTAAGTTATTGCATTTTTATGGAAATGGTGCAAACTCAATCATCTTCAACTCAACACTTCAAAGACCAAGGAGATGGTGGTGGATTTCCACAGGTCTAAGCCCGCTCTGCTACCAGTCTCCATTAATGGGGTCAATGTGGAGGTGGTAAACACCTACAAGTATCTGGGCTTACACCTGGACAATAAACTGGACTGGTCAGCCAATACTGAAGCACTCTACAAGAAAGGGCAGAGCAGGCTGTACTTCCTGAGGAGGCTGCGGTCCTTCAATGTCTGCAGTTAGTTCCTCAGGCTGTTTTACCAGTCTGTTTTTGCCAGCGTCCTCTTCTATGCTGTGGTATGCTGGGGAGGAAGCACAAAGAAGAAGGATGCTGGGCGACTAGATAGGCTGGTAAGGAAAGCTGGCTCTATCTTGGGAGCCGAACTGGAGTGCATCATTTCAATATCAGATAAAAGGACCCTGAATTAACTGATCAGCATCTTGGACAATGAATGTCATCCACTCCACAGCACTATTATAAAGCAGAAGAGCTTAATCAGCTGGAGACTTCGCTCACTGTCATGCACAACTGACAGACTGAGGAAGTCATTTGTCCCCAGGGCCATTGAACTGTCCAATGCTTCACTAAAGGGAAGAGGAGAGAGACTTCTCTGCATAGTCTGTCTGCCTCTCCATGTTTGTGTACATACTGTCCACTAGCCTACTGTTTTACTGCTACACTGTTTACATGCTATATTAGCACATACAGTATGCACAACCCTTTCCTCCCTCCTGGACTGTGGCCGTACTTGATGCTTAATACCTTATACTCATACTTGACCAATGGCTGTAACCCTATTACCTCAACCTTTACCTTGTAATACTCAAATATTACCTTGTCTACATTATTCTCTTATATGTCCATATTTATTTTATGCTGGTCTCTAGACGTTATCCTTGCACTGTTGCACTTACTTATTTGCACCATCACCATGACACTCACTCTCATAGAGCACCTTACCATGCACACTGAATTACAAGCTCAGTCCCTGTCCTGTCATGCTTGATCATCCTTAAGCACACTATGTTGATATTTGATTTAGTTTATATAATATATTTAATATTTTAGTATCATGTTTATCTTCTGTCTCTATTGTACAGTGGAGTTTTTATATGTATTATTACTTTTTCTGCTGTAAGTGCATGTTGTGTGTGATGTCTGTATGCTACGGAGACCTTGAATTTCCCCTTGGGGATCAATAAAGTATCTATCTATCTATCTGTGTTGGAGTGGACAAAAACTGTTAAGACGGAAAACTTAGTGGTTAAGTTTCACAACAATATCAGTTTTTAGAATGTTCAAACTGTAGTGGAAATATTGTTGGTAGGCTGTTACTTGGTTTGATGCATACTGTATCTGAAGTATTACCTTACCTCTGCATAATATGCTCAGCCAGCTCAGCTATATTTCAGAACTTACGTTTCATGGAAATTTGGGCCACATTTCAAATACCCGCCATTTCCATTAAACTTATGATGCTTTCTTCAAACATCACAAACTCTGACCACAGTAACACCGTATTAATAGAATGTATTGAAGTGGTGTATCACATATTTTGAGATACACAGAGGAGATGTGTGTGTTAAATATCAAGTGCTTACCCTGATCATGAAACTACCCAAATATGGAGATTATGTGAAAACACAATCCATTTTGAGTATTCCCTTTCGAGGAAAGATGTGAACACATTAAAAACGCAGACAACGACTTTCCAAAGTAAATGTATTTATTGCCACAAGAATAGTTATACATTTTAGTAAGAAAATCAAAAATAAAATATGCATCATGGAATAGCCACTCATCTAATATATTAAGCCTACAGGAAATTATGTCAAACCCATCATCATGTCGGACTGTTGACTCAGACAGGAGGACCCCAGGGCATGTACAGCGCTCCACACACACACACACACACACACACACACACACACACACACACACACACACATTTGTGTGTGTGTGTGGATGGGGTGGGGGGGCCCCACACAGATCCACACAGCAGCCGACTGCGGAACACATCGGGACCGGACCTGGCCCAGATTTCAGCCGGAACCGGTAGCAGTGTTCTAGATGTGGCAGAATCGGTAGCAGTGTTCCAGAGTTGGCGGAACTGCTAGTGGTGTTCCAGAGTTGGCGGCCGTGTCGGAACAACTTACAGGGGACAAGGACAAACTTAAAGAATCCGCTTTGGACCTCTTCACCAAGAATCATCTGCCCTACGACCTCTAACCTCTGGGCCGCTCTATCACCATCACTCATCTGGAATAAAGGACCAAATCAGTTGGCTGGAATCTTTAATCACAAAATGTTGATTTGCCCAAGTGTGAGTGAGTGTGTGTGTGTGTGTGTTGTTCCTGAACAATGCTAATCAATAGTGACCTCACCAGAGTAATGACCGGTCACTCTCGAGTGATTCCATCAGTGATTGGAGTCCCTCTTCACCTGACAGTGACCTCAGTATGAGACCCAGACTTCACTGACACACACACACAGCTAACTAAATTTGGCACAGCGTAATGAGGGCTGATGAGGACAGAGACTGCAGCTACACACACACACACACAGTTATCAGGGGAGTCTGGGGTTGGACTACTGAAGGATATAGAGGGCTCACACTCTGGGTACACACAGGTTGTGTTTGTGTGTGTGTGTGTGTGTGTGTGTGTGTTTGGAATGCACTCCTCTGTGCAACAGGAAAAATGTGTGTGACAGGAAAAAAAAAAAAAAAAAAAAAAAAAAAAAAAAAAGTGAGGATGCCATTACCAACAGGGAAAAAAATGAGAAGAGAATGTTCATGATTCACAGAACCCCACACCATACAAAACTAAACGCATTTCAGTTTTATTCTCATGGAAAAATATTTGACTCTTTGTACACAACCCAGTAGGTCTCCACGCCCTAGTGATCTCACTGCTCTTTTCAGAGGGGGGAAGAAGACGAACGAAAACGAACAACGCCAAGTGCGGCAACACACACACACCCGCACCTGGGACAGCAGTGAACGTCTTACAATACACACCCAGTACCTCATTGCCAAGCAAATCAACTTTATTAAAACAGCGGTGTTAAAAAAAATGTGCTAATTTGTTTACTTTCACATTATTTAAATGGTTCATATTTATTTTGTTTCTCATTTCACAATAGCTCATAAAATCACTTTCATGGTCATTTTACTTTAAGCAGGCAAACATGATGGTAATAGTGGCATCTGTGCTGAGAGAGAAGCGAGCCTCTCGCTGAACTCCACAAGTCCACTACAGGACCCCGTCAACAGCTCGTCTTCACACACTGTACACGCACATGGGATTTACACATTGTTCAGAGCTGCATTAGCGTGTGTGTGTGTGTGTGTGTGTGTGTGTGTGTGTGTGTGTGTGTGTGTGTGTGTGTGTGTGTGAGTGGGTGAGAGCATGCGTGCCTTCGAATGCATATGTGCATGTGTGTGTGTGTGAGAGAGTGTGTGTACATGTATGCCTTTGCGTGTGTGTGTGTGCATGTGTGCACACGTGTAAGTGTGTGTAAGCCTCAGAGTGCAGAAGGTCCTGTGCTCTGGTAAACTACGACTTGCTAAGACTTTTCTTCAGGTTTAAGGGGACGTAAATCTGGTGAGTGTGAGCGCCACTTCTGATTGGCTGCAGGTCGTCACGGAGTCAATAACGCATGTGCACCTCAACCCCCTCACCCCAATACGCAGCAGGTCAGACACAAGCGGCAGAATTACTCAGAAATTACGTCAGAAGGTCGAACCCCCACACACACACACACACCTCCTATTCTTATATTTACTCAAACATTGTCAATGACACGCTCATCTACAACCATAAGAGGGCGGAGCTTCACCAAGAAGAGACCTACTGAGACTGTAGGGCCTGGAACTCCAAACACACACAGACACACACACACACACACACACACACACACACACACACACACACACACACACACACACACACACACAGCCTTCTGAAAGCCAAGGCCAGTAGTTGCTGTCTTTCCCAGAGAGAGAGCAGATCTGAAGGGAATTGTAGTTTTCAGTGAGACTGTGAGGGTGGGCCTTGACTTCCAGCAGCTTAGCCAATCCGCATGTGAGGCAGGGGACCAATCGGGTTAAAGATTGTCAGAACTTCACAGTGACCATGCATATAACGGACAGCTCAAAACGACCAATCACCGACCATCACGCATGCATACGCCCCACTCACACACACGAGTACAAATCTAGATGGACATTTAGTAGATACTTATTTAGTAGAACATATCTGCTGCTCACTCCCTGACTGTCTGGACACAGGTCTGACTGCTTTGAGAGTGAGTGTGTGTGTGTGTGTGTGTGTGTGTGAGAAATGTTGCATATGCATACACGCACATACTTCCTAGGAGAGAGATCAACTATACTCCTGGTCTTTAGAATATCTACATCAGGTGTGTGTGTGTGTGTGTGTGTGTGTGTGTGTGTGTGTGTGTATAAACACATGGCAATCAGGCCTCTGTAAAGGGAAGCAGAGTAGTTGCCTTGTGGGAAATAACACTCTCAAAGTGCTGCGACACAAGGAACTGACATCACGGACAGAGTGCAAAGGTCATTCACAAAAGCAGAGTGGACTGGTTAGGCCAATCGGAACCCGACAAGAGACGATTGGAAACAAACATTTAAAGCCAACACTAAATAGAAGAATTGAGAGACGAAACACTAAAGCACAATGAGTGAGAAAGCCCAGCCCAGTCCAATCCACCACACAGACACACACACACACACACCTCTGGTGCACGTGTCAAGCTAAGCTAAGTGAACGTTGCATAAGATTCTTACTGATTGGTGACTGCATATGGAATGGAAAAACACTGCAGATAGACAGAAGGATGCATGGGACAGTTGGTCAGTCAGTCGGTCAGACGGATGGGTGGGTGGGTGCAGGAACGGGCAGGGGGCCTGTGCTGTGCTGTGCAGGGCTCAGTGCGGCGGTCATTTGAAGGCCGACTGCAGGTTCTTGAAGGCCGCCTGCCGATGCTTGCGGTCCTCCGCTTCCTTCTTCTTCTCCTCTTGCTCCTGGCGGATCTCAGCCTCGAAGCGGTTCGACTCGTTGATGGCCTGAACCTGCGGGGGTCAAAGGGGATAGGTCAGATTCAGCCTCAGACCCTCGCCACCTCCCACACAGCAGCAGAATGGATGGGTCCAATGCCAGACATTCGCCACCTCCCCCACAGAAACCGAATGGATGTGCCCAATGCTAGTGTTAGTGCAGATCATCTTCTTATCCTAACTGCCCAGGAACTGATGTGAATGACTGAATGTCACTCCAAACACATTGTAGACTAGTATGATGTTGTCAAATGAGCGAACACTATGCTGTTCGCTACACTACAGCGCCACTTAATGGACACACCTGGCCTTACACTCACTGATCCAACACCTCACTCTGCTTTACCATGAACTCCTACTGGAGTTTAGTCTGATGGATGATACACTTCCATATACTTTACTTTAGTGTGAGACGTACTTTGGCCTCAAAGAAGGTCTTGGCGCCCTTGACCCCCTCGGTGGAGACGTCGATCTCGGAGAGGCGAGCGAGGACGTGGAGACCGCTGTCCTCTGCCAGCTCGCCGGCCGCCGCCTTACGGAAGATCAGCAGGAACTAGGAGGAGAGGGAGGAACAGCGCTCATTTACACAGGAAGATCAGCAGGAACAGCGCTCATTTACACAGGAAGATCAGCAGGAACAGCGCTCATTTACACAGGAAGGGCACCACACACATGCAACACTGCAACATTGCATGTGTTCATTTAGCAGACAATGTTTCCAAAGTCAACTATATTACAAGGGATTACATTGTCCCTGGAGCAATTTGGGATTAAGTGCCTTGCTCAAGGGTACAATAGTGGAAGCTGGGAATTGAACCGACAACTTCCAGGCTACTGTACGCCAGCCCAGCCAAACCCACCAGTTATTTACTTAGCAGGACACCTACAGACCGACATGTTCATTATTCTGATTAGTCCAGAGCCCCTACAGACCGATATGTTCATTATTCTGATTGGTCCAGAGCCCCTACAGACCGATCTGTTCATTATTCTGATTGGTCCAGAGCCCCTACAGACCGATATGTTCATTATTCTGATTGTCTGTAGGTGCTCTGGACCAATCAGAATAATTAACATGTCTGGTCCAGAGCACCTACAGACAGACATGTTCATTATTCTGATTGGTTCTGAGAGACATGATGACCACAGCAGCACTGTGCAACACAAGCGTGTATTTGTCTCCAAAGCCGTCTCAACTAATGTATACCTGAACTCTTCACTCTCCACTGTGTGTGTGTGTGTGTGTGTGTGTGTGTGTGTGTGTGTGTGTGTGGTACCTCTCTGAAGCTGAGCTTCCCATCCAGGTCTTCGTCCACTTCCTTGATCATGTTCTTGAGGCCGAGGTGAGTTTGAGGGGCTCCCAGCTTTTCCATCATGAGCTTCAGTTCCATCAGGTCGATAAAGTTATCCTTCTCGGAGTCATACCTGCAACACACACACACACACACAGATGAGTGTCTTTCCCTCAAGAGACGACTTACAGATTTTCACACAACTTTTTACATAATTACATCTTTAAGGTCCCTTTATACCATAATCAGATACCGCCGATTATTTGCGCTCCCAGAATGTAGCTGGGTGTTGGTGCCCATTGCCCTGACATGAACAACCAGTTGAGTTTGACTTCATGTTGTACGTTCTGAGAGACTGGAGTCATTCTAAATCACTTGTGTACACCATTTGACAGTTAACTATTTGAGGCTGCTAGAGTTCAACCACAACACACACTAGCTGCTAAAGTGACCGCAGAGGGCCAGGACTAACCAGTCCAACAGAGCAGAGCAGAGCATACAGTACAGGCTTCAAACCGCTTCTTGGTGTTTTATGCCCCCAACGTTGTCTTCAAAGCAGCGCTGCCTGGAAGGCGCTAGGACTAGGCATGGGTTAAGGTTAGGGTTAAGGTTAGGATTAGGTGCCTTTAAGTCGACGGTGACAGCGCTGCCTGGAAGACGCTGGGGGCTTAAAACACTATCGAGCCTTCAAACTCACTGGTCAAGGTCAGATTGCAGTACCCATAACAGCCAGCAGGGAGCAGTGACGAGACATGACCACATAGCAGCCAGAGAGGGGATTCCCTCCAGCTAAAGAGAGGTGTGTCATGAATTAAACAGCAAGTGTATGTGTGTGTGTGTGTGTGTGTGTGTGGTGCGTGCGTGTGTCTGTGTGTGGTGTTGAATCAAGAATGGGAAAGTCAGCTATGTCACTACTGGATCAGGGAGGAGAAACCCAACCCAATCTAAATGTGTGAGATGTCTGTGTGAGTGTGTGGGCGTGCATGTGTGAGTGTGTGGGCGTGCATGTGTGAGTGTGTGGGCGTGCATGTGTGTGTGTGTGTGTGTGTGTGTGTGTGAGTGAAAGAGACAGAGTGGGAGACCACATAGAGTGCCATTTAGAATATGTGTGTGTGGAGGGGGCTTTTAAAACAAAACCTTGTGGGTTCACAGAGTTCCTACATCACAGCAAATACTGCCGAGTGTCTGTGTGTGTGTGTGTGTGTGTGTGTGTGTGTGTGTGTGTGTGTGTGTGTGAGTGAGTGAGTGAGTGAAAGACACAGAGAGAGCAAGAGAGAAAGAAACAAAAGAAAGAAAGGAAGAGAGAGAAATGTGGGTATAGACATAAATGGTGTGTGTGTGTGTTTTGGTATACACACAATGTACATCATACTTAAAACACCATTCAAGACATGCCCTCTTATGGTCTTCAGCAGTGTAACTATGGCAACAAGCATCCTGTCCCAAAGCGCTCTCTCCCACTCGAAACACCATTCTCCTCTCCCTGCAGGATCCAGGCTGTGTGTATGTGCGTGGCCTACACTGTGTGTGTGTGTGTGGTTAGGTGGGCTGAAAAGATGAGGGGAGAACCTTAAGAATGCTGTGTGCTTCATGTAGGGCCTAAGAGAACAGAAATAATGTCTGCAACTCTCTCTCTCTCACACACACACACACACACACACACACACACACACACACACACACACACACACACACACACACACTCCCACACACTTGCTCTCACATACGCCCTCTCTCACGCACACATACACACTCTCTTGCTGCATCTCTCGAACAACTAATTTGCCCTCTAAATTACACCAACTCCTTCTTTCTTTCTTTCTTTCTTTCTCCCTCCCTCCCTCCTCCCTCCCTCCCTCTCTCTCTCTCTCTCTCCTCAATCTCTTGTTGGTTTTCCTTTCTCTCCAATCTGCTGCATCAGGAAGCATTCCTCACATACTCCCCCCTCCCCCAAGGAGTGGTGCAAGGCCCAGTATAAACACACACATTTAAACACTCTCCCTCACACACACACACGTAAACACACACTCTCTCCCTCTCTCACTCTAACACACACACACACTATTGTGCATTCTCTTTCTCAAACACATCTAAACTAATGTCAAGCTTTCTCCCTCTTTGGCCTCTCTCTCTCTCTCACACACACACACACACACACACACACACACACCTTGGGACAAACTGCATGTTGAGGCTTCTCTCTGCTGGAGAGAAATAATCCTTTGAATTTCTCAGCAGCCATTCAAGTTCAGTCCTGTGTGTCTGTGGTCAGTATTCTCTGGCCCAAATCCAAATCGACAATCAGCCTGAACTCTGCTCCCTCAGACTAGGCATTCTACCAGCTATAACAGAAACACAACACAACACACACACGTATGCTAAGAAGATGATTATCAGGGCCATCTGATGAGCTTCCCTGGAGAGGAAGTGTTGCGCCACCGGACAGGAAGTTGCATGACGGCGACATCACTCCTTCTGAGAAACAGGAAGTGAGGGAGAGGGAGGACTTCCTCAATCACACACACAGACACAAGAACAGCTTTATATGGGAGAGGAGAGGCACAGACGCTCTTTCAGAGGTCAACCTCTGCTGAAGTCTTATGACACAATGTGAAAGAAAGAAAGAAAGAAAGAAAGAACACTTTTCTGTTGGGCCATATCCCCCTGCCTACGCGCATACATGCACTGAAGAGAGGAGAGCACAGGGAAGAGAGCCGTGCCTCCACGATTGACCCCTCCTCTGCTGATCTTCTTTGTATGTCGTAATGACCACCCCCCACCAACGGTGTGTGTGTGTGTGTGTGTGTGTGTGTGTGTGTGTGTGTGTGTGTGTGTGTGTGTGTGGAGGGTTAATGAGCTGGTTAACCTGTAGGGGGGTGCTGTGTATCAGTGGGGTACCCGCTGTCTGATGCTGGCAAAGCCGATACCAGCTGTGAGTACATATGGACAGGGTGTGTGTGTGTGTGTGTGTGTGTGTGTGTGTGTGTGTGTGTGTGTGTGTGTGTATGTATATATATATATATATATATATATATATATATATATATATATATATATATATGTGTGTGTGTGTGTGTGTATATATATATATATATATATATATATATATATATATATATATATATATATATATATATATATATGTGTGTGTGTGTGTGTGTGTGCGCGTGTCATGCATCATTAGATCGGCACCGCCTGTCCCCCCGTGACCATGTCTCACACACACAGGCCAACACACTCTTGCCCACTTGAGCAGCTCACGTCTAGACAACACACACCAGGCAGGCAGTCACACAGAGCAATCCTAGTCAGATTCTGTAGAAACAGCCATACGCCCTCTTCCAGTTCCTTCATGCACAAGAGTGGGACACACACACACACACACACACAGACACCTCCTTGTTATACTTTAGTTAGCTGTGAAACATGTAGCACACACAGATACACACACACACACACACATGGGATCTGCGTTACTCACACACACAATCACACTCAACAGCACTGCTGGCAAGGCCTCAAGGTAGGCCTAGTGAGAGTGTGTTGATGTGCGCAAGTCTGTGTGTTTGTGTGTGTGTGTGTGTGATTAAAGTTGACCAGCAGCTTAAGCCCTGATTGACACAGAGGAAATGACATCATGGCTCTGTGTTGGACAGAGGGATTGTGGGATTCCTCAGGAGTTGAATGATAGGAACTAATCTCTAAGCGCGTGCGTGCGTGTGTGTGTGTGCACCATCAAGCTCAAGAATGAGATGAGCGAGAACACACCAACACACACACACACCTTGAGAGCAGCAGAATATTCAGCTCTACCCATGCTTTGATGCTTTTGAGGACAAAGGGACAGACAGATGGACAGACATACAGACAGAAAGATCTCTCTCTCTCTCTCTCTCTCTCTCTCTCTCTCTCTGTGTGTGTGTGTGTGTGTGTGTGTGTGTGTGTCTGTCCTCTCTGATACTTTTCTTGCCAGTATTTCTGGGCACTAATCCCCCACTGCCCCCATCACATCGCTGTTACCAGGCAACAGCCAATCAGAATAGAGCAGGCCTGGGAACCCCCACAACCCCCCGCCCCCCTTTCTCCCTTGTGCAGTAGAGTACTGTGCCATGTGCCTGCAGCTATGGCTAATAGCTCTCTCTCTCTCTCTGTGTGTGTGTGTGTGTCTGTGTGTGTGTGTGTGGTGCACAACCACAGTGGGTGGGTGGGGGGGGGGGAAGATCACCTCATTTAGGTCTTGAGTTAATGAAAACATTTGTGTCACCGCCTAGTGATGGCGTGCACAAGTACACTACCGAGAGAGAGAGAAAGGAAAAGAAAGATGGTTAAGGGGAACGTCAGTGTGTGCGTGTGTGTGTGTGTGTGTGTGTGTGTGTGTGTGTGAGTGTGTGTGTGTGAGAGTGTAGATGTGCATGCACACACACACCCACCTCAAGGGGAGCAGCTTCAGCTGTTGTGTGTCAAATCAGCTCATGTGGCTGCATATAGTGACTGATGTCAGCTGTACGCATGGAGATGGGGTGTGTGTGTGTGTGTGTGTGTGTGTGTGTGTGTGTGTGTGTGTGTGTGTGAAAATCGTAAGAGCCCGATAAAAGCGAGAGAAGATGGTGAGCAATAAAAATCTCTCCACTTAAACCATAGTCATCAGTTATCAAGCCTCACACACACACACACTTAACCCTTCAGACAGACCCTGAGAAGCTCCTCTGTCAAACAAGAGAGTTTTGTTGCTCCGTGTGTGTGTGTGTGTGACGTGTCCTCTTAGAGCACAGCAGGCCTGACCCATACAGTCCTCCCCCAGAGCATCATGGGACAGTATTGTCCTCCTGTCCTTGTAGGAACTGAACAAAGCACTCTTTCACACACTGACCTCCCTCTACACACACACACACACACACACACACACAGACACACAACCTTGCTCTCCTTCTCTCTCCTCATTCATTAATGAGCTCATTCTCACACATTCTCAACATACCTATCCACACACACACTCTCTCTCTCTCTGGACCAAAATCTAGCTTTCCTGTCTAATCTGCCTGTACATTTAAATGCCTTCATGTTGAAATAAATGTTCGTCTTTGAACTGTGTGTGTTCTTGATTCAAAAGACCCCTAATCTCATTTCAGACAGGAAATCTCAGGGCACAGGGCCAAGCAAGTCTCTTTCACTCACACACCCTCTCTCTCTCACTCACACACACACACACAGCAGGGGGGGGGGGGGGGGGTTATGCCATGATCATGTTCATGGGTAAGGACAGAAAGTTTCTGTCTTCCCTCTCTCACTCACACACACACAGAGAGAGAGATGGAGAGAGAGAAAGAGAGAGAGAGAGAGAGTTGAGAGGAAACCCGAGTCCTTCCACCCAGCTGTGTTTGGTTAAGTCTCCGTTGGTCCCGCTAGGGGTCATGGGAAAGTGGGCGGGGTTCCTCAGTCCACACCAGACTGGACTCTCAGAGGCAACGGGAGCACACACACACACACAGGTCTGGACCAGAAGCAGAACCACGGGCCAGCCATGGGACCATGGAAGGTGCCAATGGTGAAGGAGGATGCAGAGGTGTAGGGGGGCATACACACACACACACACACACACACACACACACACACGGTCACTCTAGCCTGAACGTCGCACACGGACGCACACACACACACAGGTGACTACAGCTTCAACAATCGATCGTGCATGCACGCGCACATACAAGCACGCATCCACACTTGCACACCCACAGACACAGGTCACTCCAGCCTGAACGTCCAGTTGCACACGAAGGTGCACACGTACACACAGAGGTCACTACAGCTTAAACAGTCGATCGTACATGTACACACAAATACACTTGCACGTGCGGTTACGCCTGGATGTTAAAATGCCTAGGGGCATATGGCTGCATAACTAGTTAACTTAAATAAAAGGAGAACAGTAAACACAAACAAGGAAGTAAATGACTGAGATGACCGGTTTATTGATAAATCAAAATGAAAGTTCAAGACACAGACAATCATACTAAAAGTATGAAGACGGCGAGGCCTAAACCAAATAGTAACAAACAAACACATAAACATACAAACACTAACCTCCCCACTGGGAGTAGTTTTGCCGAACCCGGCACACCCTGGCCACACTAGGCCAGTATTTTGCTACATCGTAGCCACTCTCCCCACTGGGAGTAATTGCCACACTCGGCACACACTACCACTGTAGTAATCTAAAAGTAAGCAGGTCAAGATCACACAGCATGACAACAGCTCATGACCATACACAACATAAACACAAAACACACAGCCATGCTGGTGGGCTCAAAGGCACTGAACAAACGTCATCTTGGGTCTTTTAAGGGCCGTCCAATCAACCCCAATTAGGAACTCCCTTTCCAGCAATCAGCAGTAGGTGGGACCTAAACAAGGGCAAAGGCAAAACACAAGAGACAGACGGCCAAAACACACTAGGGCCGTAACAGTGCACACACGCACGGGTTAGTATGTGCTTCACCTCACTGTGTGTTCAATGTGTGCTCTGTGTGTTTCACTAATTCATAGATGGGATAACTGCAGAGACCAAATTTCCCTCATGGGATTAAAAGAGTATATATTCTTATACTACACTTTTATACACTAGGGGTGTCACGATTTTGATTTTATATCAAAATCAAGCGAAATTACATCTCAATCTTGAACTTCGAACTCAAAAGTATAATCAGCGATGCAGCCACACCCCCAATGTTACATCCAGCATGTATGCCAAGACGCACAAACGCACACGCAAGTGCTGAACTGCGGCGTCAACACTCTCTCTTTCTCACTCCCTCTTGCTACTCTGAAATCACTGGTGTGGAAGAATTTTGTTGTTCATTCACGTCAATTAACACTAACTTACTCAACTTAGCAAGTGTAAAGATGATCTAGTTACGGTCACAAAATTACTTTAAGGCTTACAATGCACATTGATAAGTACATATTCCATGAACACTAACCTTGGGTCTCTTCGGAGTGTGCTGAAACTCAAATCAAATTATCATTCTGTGTTGTTTTAAAACACTATGTTCACGTCTCTGTTTAATGTTTGTTCTGTTTACATTACAAACCTCGCGGTTGGAACAGTTTCAAAATAAAAGCCCCCCCGAAACAGAAAAGGCCAAAAAAAGTAAATAACATAAGGAATGCATTAATAGTAATATTAAAAAAAGATCGAAAATCGAATGACTTTAAAATCGAAAATTAAATCGAAATCAAGGATTTGGATAATCGCGACACCCCTACTACACACACAGGTCACTCCAGCCTGAGCAAGCGGTTGCTGGAGCCTTCTGTGTAGGAGGACCCTGCATCCTGCAACACACACACACACACACACACACACACGTCAGGGGCACGCAGTTATCAACTATCTGATCGGAATGTTTCAGCGTTGGCTCGTAGTGCTGAAATGTGCACAATGCCTGCTGCAATTTCTATGGAATTCTGTGGAAGATGTGAACCGGCATGAAATTACATGTTTTGAATGGTCTACAACTACCACACACACACACACACACACAAGCTGTAGAAAAGGACCTCTGGGGTTGTATTATGGGGTTGTATTCTGGGTGCGTGTGTGAAATTACTCCGAACCATCGCTTTAAAACTCCGCTTCAGGACTGGGCATGTTCATATTCCCTCAGGTCATGTTACCTAATGAGCTGCTACCTGTCAATGGTGTGTGTGTGTGTGTGTGTGTGTAAGAATGCAGTATGCAGACGTGTGTGTGTATACAAGATGGCTAGATGTAGGGAGGTGTGTGGTTTCTGAGGCAGCAGTGTAACAGGATAGCTTAATCTGGCCAGAACACACACACACACACCTCTGGTGCTGATGTGGCTTTGATACTGGAGCCTCAGATCATTTCCTCTGTGTTAAACATACTCAGGGATTAACACCCCTTCCCACCATTCACTGTTAAAACACACACTCTCTTGGTCAATCTCTCTCTCTCTCTCTCTCTCTCTCTCTCTCTCTCTCATAGGTCTGCAGTTTACAGCCAACTCTGACACGGGATCAGTTTTCACCAGCACTGAGGACAACAGGACAGGGAGAACACGACAGCAGCAGAGAAAGTATGTTGTGGGAATCTCTCTCTCTCTCTGTGTGTGTGTGTGTGTGTGTGTGTGTGTGTGTGTGTGTGTGTGTAAAGCAGGTGCCAACGGAACCGATCTCGGGTGCCAAGGGAACAGATCTCACAACCAGAGAAGTACACATCATTAACTAACACACACACACAAGTATGCTATTGTGTGTGCGTGTGTACCATCTGGCAGGGCTGGAGCATCCAATTAAGGTGTGCAAAAGCAGGTGTGTGTGTGTGTGTGTCATTTCAGTGACACACTGAAATGACACACACACACTGTGTGTCAGTTGGAAACATTATTTTAAGGTAAAAAAAAAAAAAAACTCTTTGGTGTTGCTTTAAACACCGCCCTTGTCCCCTAAGGGCAACGGCCATATGTCGGGACACACACACACACACACACACACACACACACACACACACACACACACACACGGAGCTTGGCGGAGGGGAGGGATTACGGAGGTGTCTAATCATTCCCACTTAAACCCAATCCCAGCGGGATGAGCCAGCGGAACACTGGTATTTATAGTCCTGGAACGCCAGAGAGAGAAGAAAGAATGAAGGATAGTTAGAAAGAAAGAAATAAAGAAAGGAAGGAAGACCGTGGAGTACAACAGGATGAAAGAGAACATAAACACACACACACACACGGACACAGGTGTGTGTGTGTATGTATGTGTATGTGAGTGTGTGTGCGCGCATCTGACTCAAATAAAAGCATCTCCGACACACGTTTACCGTAATCTGGACTCACCAGATGCAACACACAGCAGTGTGATGAGCAGAGAGCCAATGCATTCATCCAGGAGGGATTATGTCTACCACACACACACACACACACACACACCAAGGCTGCAGTTACTCAGGGTGGGGGTGAATAGTAATCTCATCATCCTTGTGTGTGTGTGTGATGATAATGATGTAATTTTTCATTATAAAAACCTGATACTTCACCAGAAGAAAGACAAGAGTACAGTGGAGTGGACCTCTCATGCATATGCACACACACACACGTCAGCCTGTCTATAGCAGCCGTAATTTATTAATGCTGTAGGAACCTGAAACACTGATTACCATAAGGTACAGACTTCATGTAGACTACACGCTCCTATAGCTAGCTCACTCAACACACACACACACACACACACACACACAAATACCTAAGGCTTTGGCTAGGCAGACAGAGTGTCGATTTAACAGGCCCCAAATTTATGAGCAATCAGCAGAAATCAAATCTGCCACTAAGCTGATCCCGCTAGCATAATCTTCATAAAATGCACACACGCGAGGACATTTCAGGCCTCTGTGTCTATGCAGGAGTTTCACTGGGCTAATACTGCTAAAACTAAACCTGGCTGCAGTCCTGCAGTTCTCAGCTCACACACACACACACACACCTCAGTGGGAGTGGGCAGGGCCTGGCCACTCCTGGTTGCTATGGAGACACAATGTCGACTCACGGGGAGGAAACCGTTTGTTCTGTCTAGCTGAGATAACACACTCCACTCACACACTCTTACTCAAACTGACTCTCACACACACACACTAACTCAGTCTCTTGCTCACACACACACCTTGTGCACACACACTTTAGATAGAGCACACTGGTCGGAGCAGACTAAAACAATCCAACACATTGAATCACACACACACACAGACCTGACAGAAGAAAAGCATGATAGGTCTCTAAAGTCCCAGAGTACTCCAAATGCACAGGCACACGCGCACACACACACACACACCTCTGACTGGAAAATAGTGTAAGAACTCTCTGATGTCTCTGGGATACCAGCTTAACTACATCAAACACACATAATCTAGCCCCAGCCAACACACACACACAAACGACACACACACGAGAGTAGTTGGAGTGGTCGGAGTGGTGTGTGTGTGTGTGTGTTACCTATGTGAGGTTGGAGCATTGCCAGCTTCCTCCTGCTGGTTGAGTTTCTTCCTGTCTGGGCAATAGAATACTGTGGCCTTTCAGTGGCGGGTTGCCATGGCGACTGCCCTGTCCTCATTGTTGCGTCACTTAGGGACTTTTTGGATGCTGGACCCTGATAACCAGCCCACGTCTGACCCAATGGATTTACAATGAACACACTGAGGGGGAGATCGCCTCGCTGACGTCTACATTAGTACAAGAAATTCCCCCTAAAAACCTGTTTGTGTGTGCCTGTCTGTGTGTGTGTGTGTGTGTGTGTGTGTGTGTGTGTGTGTGTGTGTTAAAATTGAGCCCAGGACTATAAAAGCTGCATTCTGTAGATAAGCAATCTTCCTGTAGGCCCTTGCCTTTGATAACCCAACAGTACAATGTGTGTGTGTGTGTGTTCTGATCTATTCATAATCTGCAGCCCCCCTCCCCTCTCCCAATGCAGCACCACAGACTCACACCCCATCTGTAGCCACACACACACACACACACACACACACACACACACACACACACACACACACACACACACACACACACACACACACACACACACACACACACAAAGATCCTTCTGCCTCAGCCACCAAGTAGCGCTCTGCTGGACTACACTGGACTACGCTGTGCTGTAAGCCCTGATTCAGACACTTGCGTTGCTGCTTGCTGGTGGGTTTTCCTGTCGTTGGGAGGCGTGTCCTATGGTGTATGGCTTTAATGCGTAAGCGTAATACGATTGGCTGGTGCTCTCCGTTGGTGCAGCAAAAGTTGAACATTTCTCAACTGCTGCGCACTGCAACAGCACCAGAATACACCAATACAGCAACGTAAAGTCTCCAACACTGCAATCGGCACAAGTGTGTGAGAGCATCCCAATAGACTGTGCTTTGACCTGCTGTGATGTGTGACAACAATTGCACACCTGAGTTAATGTTTTACTCACACTGCCAGTAACCCCACACACACACACACATTCTAGTGTGGGAGATAAAGTGAGTGATTCAATCATGGAGCTGCACACAGTGGACTCTAATCAACAATGCAGAGATCAACAGTAGAACTACACACACACAATGACTACCTCATTCTGCTCGAATAAACAGCCAACATGCTCAACACACACACATGGTCCCTCAACAAGTCCCTGCCCTGAGCACTGCACACATACATACACACACACCACGATCCCTCAACAAGTCCCTGCCCTGAGCACTGCGCACACACACACACACACACACACCACGATCCTTCAACAAGTCCCTGGCCGGAGCACTGCGCACGCGCACACGCGCACACACACACACACCTCCCTTGTCAGAGCACATTCCAGCACAATCAATGAAAGCTGACAAGTGAAGAGCAGCAGAACAGACCCACAGAAAGAAAGAAAGAAAGAAAGAAAGAAAGAAAGAAAGAAAGAAAGAAAGAAAAGAGGCCAGCCTGGCAATCAGACACACTAAACTGAATCCCACACAGACAGACAGAGACACGTTAGCGTGTGGAGCCCAAGAAGAAGCCCTTCCTTCTGGAACCAGCTCCGTCAAGACATGCCTGGCACTGCCATTCTGGAATGGGACGCAGCATCTCTCTCTCTCCGGAGCCACAGGCACCCCTTCAGGCCCTGAGAGCTGGTCTAGGAGCAGTCACTGCCCTTGGGGACACTCAAACCTGCCTTCTAAAACACTGATCTAGGAACAGTCACTGCCCTGGGGGACACTCAAACCTGCCTTCTAAAACACTGATCTAGGAACAGTCACTGTCCTGGGGGATACTCAAACCTGCCTTCTAAAACACTGATCTAGGAACAGTCACTGTCCTGGGGGATACTCAAACCTGCCTCCTAAAACAGTGATCTGGGGGATACTCAAACCTGCCTCATAATGTGGGAGCAGTCACTGCCCTGAGGAACCTGCTGCCTATTGACACATGTTAGTTGACAGGTGGGTCCTGTTACACCTGAGATCAAAGGCAAGAATGCCTCCTCTGGGGCAGGTGGGGCAGAAAGGACAGGGGGCAGGAGGGGTGAATGTGCGTGTCCTGCATCAACTGCCCCTGAGAGAGAGAGAGAGAGAGAGAGAGAGAGAGAGAGAGAGAGAGAGAGAGAGAGAGAGAGAGAGAGAGAGAGAGGCCTACCATGGGCCATAAGGGACAGCAGAATACTGCAGCAGTCAGAAGAGCTATCTGGAGACACACACACAATTAACTTTAGCAACTCTAATCAAAATGTGTGTGACTCAGTGAGGTTTCATCAGAGGAAGAATAATAATTTTAGATCAGTGGTCTAGGTGGAAACGGAGGGCGTTTCACTCACAGTGATCGGAGAAGAGCTTTGGTGTGTTTCAGTCATGGGGATTGTCTTGAGTTTGTGTCTGTTTGATCCTGAACAAGCTTCAGTTTGTGTCTGTTTAAATGTGATCCTGAAAGAGCTTCAGTTTGTTTGTGTTTAAATGTGATCCTGAACGAGCTTCACAAATGTGTGTCTGTGTTAAAGGAGGTTGGTCCAGAATTGGCTGCTTCTAGGCCACCTACATTCTTTTGCTGTACGAGCCCAAACTAGAAGCACCAACCACACCGTAAAAAGAGCTAGGACTAGCTTCCTTCTCTTCAGAGTGCCCAAATAAATACTTCCCTTTTCCGAGTCAGCCCAAAACACACACACACTCACAGATACACATGCAGGCACCCACACACTTTACGATCTGTTTTGGTTGCCTCAGTTGCTAAATGGTGGCCTGTGCCACAGCTCTGTGTGTGTGTGTGTGTCAGCTCCCACGCTGCCAGGCCTTTGAGAGTGCAGGGTTGGCACGGTGGACGGAGCTGCATGCCAGTGCCAATGTGAGCCACTACTCCCCACACACACACACACCACAGCCCTGATGTCTGACTAATTCTCCTGACAAAAGCCCACCCCCTGTTCCCACCGGGGCATCCGGGGGTGGGAACGGCCACGGCAGGCAGAGGGCAGGCAGGCGCTTTGTGTGTGTGTGTGTGTGTGTGTGTGTGTGTGTCCACTGCAACACTCTGGGGCTCATCTGCATACCACTTGAGACATGAGGGAAATTTAAACACTCTCTCTTCTTCCCTCCGTAACACACTCACACTCTAAATCAGAACAGAGTGAATTCTACACTATAGTGGTACTCAGGTGTGTAGGTGTGTGTAGGTGTGTGTGTGTGTGGTGTGTGTGTGTGTGTGTGTGTGTGCGCAATTAATCAAGTTAATAGATTAATCGTACAATGACTTCCAAAAATTAAGACTACAGACAACAGAAAACAACATAATCGAATTATGCTTATAGTTTCATAGCAATGCTCTCATTTTGTCTTGAATGAGTTGTGATGAATTCAAATTCAATTAAAAATGTAAAGAAAAATAAGTTTTGAAAATGGATGATTGTTCCAAATCACTGGCACAGTGGAGCAGCCCTAGTGTGTGTGTGTGTGCGCGTGTGTATGTGCGTACAAGTGTGTGTGTGCATGTGTGTGTGTATAAGTGTGTGTGTGCGTATAAGTGTGTGTGTGCGTGTAATATATATATATTTAAAAGTCTGTGTGTGCGCGCTTGTGGCCATGTTTTCCACGCAGTGTTGCTAGTGCAGATCTAGCTGCGCAAACACACATCTGAGATACAGCTCCTGATAACCACCGCAACCGCAGGGAATTCTCCCAGAATGCTTTGCAGAGCTACATGCCTAGGCAGAACTGCGCGAGAGAGAGAGAGAGAGAGAGAGAGATTCACATGGTTTACACAGAAATGACCACATATCTCATCTGCCTCAAACTGTGCTAAATTAGGGTGGGTCAAGCCATCCAGCTGACTCTTTGCCATTTCCCTCATAGTCATAGTGTGTGTGTGTGTTAGCAGGACATTACTGCGGCATTACATGTAGCACACTACAGGACTCCTACAACATCAGTCAGCCACACACACACACTCTTACTCATACACACCCTCTCTTTGTAAGGTGTGTGTGTGTGGCTTTGTGTGTGTGTGTGTTCAGAAACAGTAAGTGTAAGTGAACAGGTCAGCAGGGGTTGGGCCCGAGACCAAGGCCATGTTTTGAATTAATTAAACACACTTGCGGTCATTTCCCGTTACACTGTATCAGCCTCCGATTAGTCGGTGACACGGCTCCCATCACGACCTGACCCTGTGACTCACACACACGCGCACGGCCTCTATGCCTGCCGTCGACATGCGACATCTCAAGACTGTTTCACTCTAAGGTCACCAAACTACACAAAATAGTGAAACACATGTCGTCATTAGCTCAAATCAATCAGAAATCAGAAATTCGTATATATGTCCATATGAAAAATAGGCTACGTCTGAATTCATGAAAACGGATAATATTGTATTTAATATAAGTCATTCTACAACCGAAGGAGACACCGCTTTAGTGCGTCATTCTGCACAAGCACACTCCACGCCTCGTGGAATGATGTTTGGCTCGTGCGCACTTTGGCATTCTCCATCTCACCGTGATTGCAGGTCGTTTTCTTCCAGGGAGAACGATCCTGCGGACACTGTCCAGAGCTGCGCTTGCCTGACAGCCTGACCTCAATGCGGCCTCGCGTCACGACAACAGCAAAGGTGGCAATGGCCTATGGACAGGTGTCCACGAGCGGGAAAAGAGCGAACAACCGAGCTAAAGTTACTCACTGTTTGAACATCTTCTCCATGTCTTTGATCTGCTTCCTGGAGAACTCTTTGAACTCGGTGTACGGGTTAAACACCTTCATGCTGCGTTGCTGGTGCTCGCCGACGCCATCGTTCATCTCGCCCCGTCGCTGCAGCTTAGCGCCCAGCTCCGAGTCAGCGTTGGCCGTGGTCGGCTTCTCCTGCTCATCGGATCCGTTCGGATGGTCTCCGTCCACGGCTACGGGGTCCTGGGCGCCCTCCTCGATTTTCAGACGACGGTTCAGCTTTGATGACAGCTCGTCGGTGGCCATTTCTCACGGTTATCGGGCACAAATATAGCTAACTACTCACTAAGCAAATAAAACGGAATAAATGCATAGAATGCCGTAGTGTTTACGGTCCATATGCAGTCGGTTAGCAGTCCGTAAATCCGACGTAAGAATTATGTTGCTTTCCTTATGGACTCGTGAGCGGGAGATAATCCACCTGGCCGAGATGCACGACGATTTATGTAGGTTGCGCTCCGAGATTCAAACGGCCACCGCGCGCACCGTGTTGTGGAGGCTCTCGAGGCGCCGCGGCGATAAAACCTCTCGGACGCAGTTATGCGGCTACGCGCGCGCACGCCACGCCTTTTAAAGGGCCGAGCTGCCTGTTTACAAGCCCTCATTCAATCCCGAGTCAATAAAATGTATTTCTGCAACTCCCTGCTGGTCCCGTAAAATCTCGGCATTAGTGCGGCGAAGCGGAAGTCAATAAAGTAATTTCTCGGGTTTGTTGTTATATTTTCTTCACATATGCAGTCATCAGCAGGGAGACACTAAAGTATTCTCACAGATAAAATGGAAGGTGTCCTGTGACCTGCCCTTTGTCTGTGGCTGTAGAATTGAAGTGTCCAAAGAGGGGTTCAGTTTGTGGATCTCTGGAGACTCTAGTGTCCCTTCTGCCTCATCAATCTATTTTACAGAACCCCGAAGGGAAATGGCAAAGTGCCTCCGCTGGCATAACAGGTGTGAGTACATGTACGAACATGTCGAGGGTCTTGCAGTACTTTCTTCTCATATGTGTGCTTCATGAAGGTTATGAGTTGGGGTTTCCACTATGGGAATCGTGCCTTTACAGTAGGAGCTAAAACAGTCCCACAGGGTTGGGTCAGATCAAAGAGTCGGAATCCCCCAGTGATCCGTCCATTGGTTGGTATTCACAGCCACAGGACAGTGTCCTGTTCATGCAGGTCATTAAAGCAACACCAAAGAACTTTCCCTCTGTCGCATGCACGCTATTTGTTTATCCAGCACCGGCTTTGCAAATAACGATGTCCACATACAGGGTAGAATATTTTGCATGACTCATAAAAGTACGATGTATTGCGACATCAGATGCAAGTCAAATTTGTAGTTTCTTATGTCTCATTCCATCGAACTACAGATCCGCTACCCGATCTGGCAAACTTACATAGTGCGGTTTTAGCCGATAGAGGGCCGCAAAATAAATGCAGAATTGTCGTTCACCCTGTTACGAGTTGATGAACCACTGAAACGATTTTGGAAACATTATTTTAAGGTACAAAAAAGTCTTTGGTGTTGCTTTAAACTCAGAGTAGCCGCTGCAGGACACTGTCCTGTTCATGAGCTCAGAGTAGCTGCTGCAGTGGCTTGGCTGTGGCTCTGGCCTGAGGCGGCAGAGCTGTGCAGTATGCAAAAGCAGCACAAGTAGGGCCATCCTGGTTTTGCATAGGAACACTCTTGACTAAGTGGATTTATTACACACATGCAAAAGACACACACACACTAAAAACACCTTGCACTGTGCACAAGGGAATGACTGCACAGTGAATGGGGATCATAGCAGACAGTAGACAGTGTTTATTAATGATAGCATGATAGCTTATTCTGATTGGATCATCATTAATCATGGCTGATTCTGATTGGATCATCATTAATCATGGCTGATGTTAGCCACAGCCAAACCAGTTCTGGTCCTCATCAGAACCACATCTGGGCCAGAACGGGTTCAGCTCTTCCCTCTGTAGCCTCCAAAACACCCTCTCCTCTCTTTCTCCTTCTCTTTATTTCTCTATCCCTCTCTCTTTCCCTCTCTCTTTATCTGCCTATCTTTTTCTCTGTCTCTCTCTTTCTCTCCCTCTTTTTCTCTCTCACTCTCTTTATCTCCCTTGCTCTCTTTCTCTCTCTCTCTCCCTCTCTCTTATGTCCCTCTCACCCTTTATGTTAGATGTAAGAGAGGGAAGTAAATTGACAGAGAGAGAGAGAGAGAGAGAGAGAGAGAGGAAGGGAGGGAGGGAGAGAGAGGAGAAGAGAACAGAGAAGAATTTGATAACTAAGATGAGTCAGTACAATGTGCTCCATGACTCACAGGATACTGTGTGTGTGTGTGTGTGTCTGTGTGTCTGTGTAAATCTCACTCTCTTTTCCCCCATCAGTAGGTGTGCTCATGCGTGTGCACACACACCTACCTGAGCTCTCACCATATATGGACATCAGGAGAGAAAAATGAGGATTCCACTGTTGAGATCAGATACAGGGGAAGTATATGTGTATCATCATTCACTCTCTCTCTTTCACACACACACACACACACACACACACACACACACACACACACACACACACACACACACACACACACATACATACATACACATATATATATTCCACTGCTGAAATCAGAGACAGGGGAAGTATGTGTATCATCATTTACTCTCTCTCTCCCTCTCTCTCTCTTTCACACACGCTCACACACACACCTTTCTGTTTTTTGTATACAAACCATCCTGTACTCACATGACCACCCCCACACACACACACATACACACACTTCCTGTATTAGAACAGCTGTCAGCGGCAGTTGAGCTAGAGCTGTCCACTCACAGCTGTCTTTAGTTAACCCTGAATCCCCCCACACACACACACACACACACACACATACACGCACGCATGCACAGGCGCGCACACACACACACACTAGGGCTTTCACGACTAGTGATTTTCCGTAGTCGACTAGTTGTTCATAATAGTAACGACTAGTCAACTAGTTGTTAATTTTTTTTTTATTAAGTTGATGCGTTAGTTGATGTTAAGGAAGATGCAGAGGGTGGAGTTCTGGTGAATACTTAAAACTGTATTTTTGTAATGCAGAAAGAACATAACTATACGAAAATTCATAGGTTATTCTATCCACATTGGTTAATATAAACAGCAAAAAAATTATATAAACATTATTCTGTGACTGCTCCCTCTGATCCTCTAATCAAAACCTCCTCTCTGTCCCCCGCACCAGACTCTCTACCCTACAGTAGGCGCCATGGCCCCTACGCTCTGGAATTCCCTCCCTCAATCCCTCCCCCCACTGTCCCTCCTCTCCTCTCTTCACAGCTCACCTCAAGACCTTTCTGTTTCAGGAACACTTTTCACCTTCCACCACCGCTTGACTCATCGCAAATGCCCTTTTTTTCTTGACTGTTTGTTTTTGTGTTGTCTTGCTTTGTTTGTGTTGAATTTGTGACCTTGGGTCTGAGAAAGGCACTATATAATTAAAACTTATTATAATTATTATTATTTATTAATATATTAATATTAATATAAACAGCAAAAAAGCCGACCGTAGCCTAAAGCACAGGTGTCAGCTGGCAGCTTGGTTGCATTGATGACGTAAGTAAACATAACCATTGCCAACATCACAAACACAAGTTCAGCATTTTTCATTGTGTCTTTAGCGAAAGAATGACCTGGAATCACCATAAATCGCAGTGGCAACTTACAACAATTAAAACAGTGTGGCCATTAGCCTATAGCGTACCTGCATTACTCATCGCTGTCTTAGTCCTTCTCATTTATAAAGTCCACTCTGCCATGTTTTTGGTTCACGATAAGAAAGAATGAGGGCATCGACATGGGAGAGACGGAGACTTGACTGCTGTCGGGTGACTGTGTTACAATTTCACCGCTAGGGAAAAAAACGCTCACTCGGAGTAGGCCTACTGGTGGCTGGAATAGCCAGATCAATTTCCTGGGGAAACATTTTGTTAACGACTAGTCGACTACTGCCTACAGCACCAACTAGTGGTTGTAATAGTCGACTAATCAACTAGTCGACTAGTCGGTGAAACCCCTAACACACACACACTGAGCAGTTCACTCAGACTACTATTTAGGTATGCTGTGAAAGAGCAAGAGAGAACCCTGAGCAGTTCACTCAGACTTGCCCCGTCTCTGATCCCCACAGTGGATTCTCCTCCTCTGACGTCACTGAAGGTGCTGTCATGTTACTAAACAGCTTGGCTGAAACATCAGCTTTCACTACTGTGTGTCTTGTCAGTTTGTTCAGTCTGGTTCTTTGAATGGACCTCTGGTGTGGTTTTTCACAGCAGTTAATATCTTTTCGTCACATTTTATTTAGCTTTTCTTCTCATGTTATTGTACAAATAGACACACAGCAGGCAGGGTGCATGTTCTGAGACATCTATATTGTCACATGTGAATGACCCTCTTCCTATCGCCCCTGTGACCATCTCTATATCCCAGCTATATTGTAGATCCACTGGCGGTAGGGTGGGTGACATATGTCTATGAAATTGGCTTCGCAGGCATCAAAACGACAAGGGCCAGCAACGTGGATGAAGGACCACAGAGTCTCTTCTCGATTGAGCTGAGACTAGCACCTGGAGGGGCTACAGATAAAGCTAAACTCAAAGAGAGGAGTTGGATGCTCATCACAGACACTCTCTCGCAGTAAGAGCGTCAGTATCTTGACCCAGGCGTCACAGCCAAACAACCACAATCCATTTAGTTTTAATTCTTCTACTTGTTGAGGTCAGTCAAACAGCCAGTATTTGAAATGCAAGCGAGACAAGATAATCTTCTTTTAAATATTTACATAGTACTATTCTTATCCAACTAGTCTCTAATTGGCTCTCCACCAGGTGTATTCCAGATATTAAGACATTTTATCGGTTCAAAAGTAGATACTAATGACATTTTGAGCTTAAACTCTTGTAAAAAGACTCCTGATATGTTTCTTTGAATCCTTCCACAATCAGTGTTGGGCAAGTTACTTCAAAATCGTAATGTATTATGCATTACTTATTACGGTCATTTCAAAGTAAGTTGTTACATTATAATATTACTGTCTCTGAATTGTAAGGCATTGCACTACTATTGCGTTACTTTTAAGTTACTTTCACCAAAATATCTAGAAATATGGATTTGCCATTCTAAATGCAGTTTATTACGCTCAATGCAGCTCACTGCTCTTCCAATGGATGGAGATGTGGTATAGCATAATGACTGAGCTAGGCTTAAGTCTAACAACAGTAGAATGCAATAGGCGCAGTGCTCATGATGTAATACAAGGAACAATCATAGTCATAGTAATATTGTTAAAAACAGACAAAAGGTCAAAGTCTGGTAAATTGTGATATAAATACTGTAACTTTAAGGCCTAGGCCTGCTCATTAAAATCAATAGAGAGCCTACTATATTGTAAATCAAAGCTTAATAAAGACATGTCAAGATGGTGGCATTTCGGTGCCCTAAGTGAGTGGCTTTGAGTGAGTGACATTTAAATGATAACTCAAACACCTAAAGTAAAATAAAAGGCCTATTATTTACAGACCATTAGTGTGTGTTTTTAAACATTAATTTCTGAAGAAATGCTGTTTTCTTATAAATGGTGCACTATCACTTTAAGAGCATTGATCTTTACGTTCTCATAATGCCCTTTTGCCAGCTCTTGTTTACAAGCCTTGTTTGTTGAGTTACATTGATAGCACGATATTAACAATAATATGCACAATGTTAAGTTGTTTTAAGCAGCCTTCATTGCTTTGGAAAGTATGCAATGACATGTTGCTTCACATTTCGTTTTGCAAATAAAAGTGAATTATGAGCCTGGTAGCCTATCCACCTTGGATTTTTTTTTGTCGACTCGGCATATTATGTGCTTCATGTAAATGCTTGGAAAACGAATTATTGAAGACCCACCAATTCCATTCTACTAGTACTACGTGGTGGAGATTGAGAGAACCCAAAAAGTATCAAACTTGCATGTACCATGGTGTTAGTGCATTCTGACATTGACGTTATTGATGAAGAATGAAACGCAGTTTGCAGTAAAGCTACTATTCATTGGTTACATTTGGGTGCCCCCTCTGTCCTTTGGTGCCCTACGCAAAGTGCGTGATGCGCGTGGAAGCGGTGGCACTGCCAGGCTACAAGAGCTTTTTCTGCATTTATATCCCTTTATTCTCTTTAATTCAAGTTCACAGCTCAAAGCTGACATGCACTAGAAGAGCATAGTTTGTGTTTTATCAAGAATCAAAAAGATTAGCGTGGCACCACTTTAGATGTTTCATTAAATGACTTGTGCTATTTCGCGAGGCATAGTGAGATCTTTCGGTTTCGCACACAAATGCACTATTATGTTCTTCATATCCTTGTCTCTGACAAGCTAAAAATAATGAGCGTAGGCTTATGTCCATCCCGCAAAGAGAGTCCGACTTCGAGTCTGCTGCAGCCACAGTCATCTTCAACCAGTATCAGGAGATAACGTTCTACTATTTTGCTCGGATTTTTTCTCCTGTGTTGTTCTCGTGGTGGTGTTTGCGAATATGTATCAAAACAAAACACTGCTTAATTTTGGGTTAAAATGCATTGTAACGCGCGTTACTGAAGTTTGTACCGAGTAAAAAAAATGTTTGTAATGCCTTACATTACCGCGTTACCGCAAACAGCAATATATTACAGTAATTACATTACTTTTGTAACGCATTACTCCCAACACTGTCCACAATTGAATTACAGTTGCTGTCATCATTGTCTGTTCCACAAATTCTACTAAATTTAGAAATGGCATTCCTAAGCCTGTCCATAGTACTATAATGAAAATGTAAACAGCAAGATCTGCACACTTTCAATTCTTATAGAATAAAAGGCCTCCAGCCTGACCATCTCAGACGGATAACTCACCAACCAATACAAAGAGAAAGAACAGACGAGTCTGACCATCTCAACACATGTAAACAATAGGGGAGCCGTAAATCGTTAATAGAGGTGACCAAAGAATTTCTCCGGATAGTGTGACTGCGGTGCTGGTAGGGGGACAGTGGTAAGTGTTTTAACAGTCTTCTGTAATAAACTCCGGGTTCGCTAACTAGGTTGTTGGCATGGGCGGACTGGCCATCTGGCATACCGGGCAATTTCCCTGTGGGCTGACGCACCATTTGGGCCGATAGAATAGGCTATATATATAATTTAATTATTTTGGCCAACGATCGGCCCAAAGGAAGGACAATCAGCGGCCTATTGGTTACATTTCAATATTGACACTGGACTGATCCAATAACAGCTCACGTCAGACCCCACCCCTCCCATTTTGGCTCAAAGCCAGGATTCTGTGAGTGCATCAAAAGTTAATCGAAGTTGCCTACACGAAATTGCGGCGGGTGCCGGTAGTGACAATTGTGCAAAATTAACACCAATGTAGAAGCTTCAAAAATACAATATTGCAAGTAGGCTAGCATATGTCAGCAACATGTTGAAGTTCGTAGAGTTTGAACGAGGATGTAAGCAAGCATACAGAGCAAGGGACAGAGAGCAGTTGGAGAGTGCGAGCCTAGTTGAGGCTACATGATAAGAACTCAGTGGTGGAGCAGGTAGGCTGTGATGCTGACTATGATGATTATGATGACTTATTAATTGCGATAATTTAATGACATGGTAGCCTAATGATAACATAGTAAGGCCGTGCTGTGATTATAATAACAAATAGCGCAACTTAAATTTTCTAAATGAATGATTTGCAAACCGGGACAGCAAAACAGTGTCAAATTGACGTTAACTGTTGGTCAGATTGATCAGTTTCTGTCAGACGCCTAAAATTCAACATCGATGGGGTTACACATAGGCTTCAGTAATTTTTGGTGCTGCTGTCAATTGTAGCCCATTGAATAATTTGAAATGATACTTTGAATTCAAGCAGAAACTCTTCTTTAATAATTGCTTGTTAGCCTACTTGAATATGGAGATCATATGCTCCATGCCTACCTCTGATCAGTCAGAGAGATAACCAATGAGGCCTAGGCTACATCACTTTCAGTGCTCCATGACAGTTGAAAATATATGCTTATGCAAAGATTTTGTATTTAATTAGGTGTGCCGACCGATTTAAGGGCCGCTTGGGCCAAATATGCCAGGGCCGATTTTTGGTCCCAGTCCGCCCCTGGTTGTTGGTGCTTCGTTTTAGAGACCCTAAGCAAGCTACTGATGAGGTTTGGTGTTTGAACAATATTACTGGTTAAAATAATGTAGCTATTTGGGAAGTGTTTAGCTTACTGCCCTTAGCTAATCCACTGTTTGATTTGGGGCTATAGCATATGCAAGACCAAGCTCTGTGGTTGATAAAGAAAATTACGGTCTCCATGGGCTATTTGATGTGTTTTAATGTAGAAAAACACCCTTGGGTCAATTTTCGCCGGAATTACACTTCAAGTGACTTGAATTTGTTTTGTATTCATCCTCTCACTTATGCTTGTCAATAACCTTTTCTTAGAGTTGTTTGGAGTGTTCTTTTCTCTTCTAGTGGAATTATAGCCAGGAATAATGACTGACTAGTGACTGGACCATACAGACGCAGGTGTCTTTATAATACTATCCTATACACATTCACTGCTCTCAGGCGATCTCCATTTTACTAATTGTGAGAGGCAATCGCTTATTTTGCATTGTATATTTTTAATTAATTAAAATTACATGACATGACATGAACTTATTGTAAAAAAAGGCCAAATTGTTTTGACAAAGATTCCATTTATGAAAGCAATAAAAGGGGAAATATCCAAGGGGGGCGAATACTTTTTATACGCACTGTACATCTCTGGCATAGGCTACACATACACATCTATGGTATCTCTGACTGTGGTTTCTCTCTCCCTCTGACTGCAGTTGCTGCCTGGCGGGGCCCTGGTGAAGGACGGCTTGGTGCACGGGGTGCTTATAAACTCTGATATTTATTGTGAGGCAGCATTAGAGTTTGTGGATATCTGTCATAAAGAGTACAGAGAAACCATAAACTAAAACTAAAACTAAAACTAAAACCACTGGTCAGTAACTAGTGCAGGCATCCTTATGTCTTGCATTCCGACAATAAAGAATATTAATCTCAAGTGAGTCACTGGTCAGTAGTGCAGGCACCCTTATGTCTTGCATAAATAAACAATATGAATCTCGAGTGATATTAAAGTTCTCTCGCATCTGCCTCTCTCTTGTATCCAGGTCTGTGCTCTGTGATGAGTGGATTGTTAAGGTTTTTATTGATTACAAGTTTGAACAAGGCAAACACACAACAACAATGCTTTGAAAATAAAGAAATAAAAAAGGGGGATGAAATAAAATTGAAATAAAATGACAAAGGGTGTGCATAAAACATGCAAACAGCATGCCAAGAGCTTTATATAATACATACTGTATGGCTTAGATAGGTAGGGGAATGTTTCGCTAATGAGACCAGGTTGATTATTTCATTAAGTGTGTAGACGCTGACCAGTTATTCATTGTTTGAGATGTATAAAATCTGCCTGGATCAGTCAAAATGAAAAAGTGTCTGCTAAAAAAATGAATGAAAATGAATACATGTAAAATATCCAAACAGTAGAAATGCCAGACAGCTGTTGGTTTGATAAGGCATGCTGTGCTTGCATGGTGGGCATGTCTGAGACGGAGCTTACGGAAAGATGGAGAGAGAGAGAGGGAGGGAGAGGGAGAAAGAGGGAGTGTGAGAGAGTGTGTGTGTGAGAGAGAGGGTCATGCAGGCCTAGTTTGCAATCTGTTCTGTGAATGAGTGATTTGCCTGAAGAAGAGATGTGGAGCAGAATCTGCCTGACTGGATCTAGGTCAGAGAGGAGAGGAGGAGAGAGAGGGGGGGAGAGGAGAGGAAGAGAGGAGAGGGAGAGAGAGGGGTTGAGGGGTGGAGAGGATGGGGGGTAGAGGACAGGAATACATATCAAAATTGAAAGCTCATTAATAGAGAGATCACAGGCCACAGACCATATGAAAACATAGACCCCAGTGGAACCCAGTGGAACCCAGTAGAACCACTCCTCCATCTGCACAGACTCGAAAGAACAGCAGCTTCTTGATAAATGTCGAGGAAACCCTAAAAAATAACCCTGTCATCTCTAAATACCCCCCTCACCTATTAATGCCCCCGTCATCTCTAAATACCCCTTACCTCTAAATACCCCCCTCATCTCTAAATGCCCGTCATCTCTAAATACCCCCATCATCTCTAAATACTCCCTTACCTCTAAATGCCCCCCTCACCTCTAAATGCTCCCGTCATCTCTAAATACCACCATCATCTCCAAATACCCCCCTCACCTCTAAATGCCCCTGTCATCTCTAAATACCCCCCTCACCTCTAAATGCTCCCGTCATCTCTAAATACCCCCGTCATCCCTCTCTCTTCCCCTTCCTGTTCTTTCTCTCTCTCAAATCAAAACACACACACAGCCAGGGAACACACACACACACACACACATGTGGATGATGTGTGTGTGAGAGAGTGTCCTGGTGGATGAAGCAGCTTCTCTGCCTGTTCCATTCAGATTACACACTGCAGTGCCCCCAGGCGAGCAGCTATGCACATACACACACTCTCTCACACACACAAACACACACTCTCTCACACAAACAAACACACACTCTCTCACACACACATACTGTATACACACACACACACACAAACAAACCCTACCTCTCTCTCTCACTTGACCCATATGTACTCTGCTTCTCTCTCTCTCGCACATGGAACAAAGAAGTGCAGAGGGTGAGAGTGAAAATGTGTGTGTGTGTGTGTGTGTGTGTGTGTGTGTGTGTGTGTGTGTGTGTGTGTGTGTGTGTGTGGAGGGATTGGAACAAAATCTAGCCTTCATGGATCATTGGCTGTGTCCAGCATACACATGCACACACACTGAAAAATTATCCTCCGAAATATATAGCCCCCCCCCCCCCCACACACAAACATTCCATCACATCCCCTCCTGCCCTCCTGTCCACTAAACACACACACACACACACAGATCTTCAGTCCTGCCCAGAATAGCCCCAGTGCCTTGTGGCTCTACGATGGAATGTTGTAAACACTCCACTCCACACACACACACATATGTACACGCACACACACACACATGCATACACACACATATACATGCACATATACTGTCCAACATCAGAAACTCAAAGTGCCTTTATTCCAACACTTATTCCACGGTAATGACAGAAGGCCCATTCTCAGATTAAACACAAACACATACACACACACACACACACACACACACACACACACACACACACACACTTATTCCACTGTAATGACTGAAGGCCCATTCTCAGAGTACACACACACTCACACACACACACTTATTCCACTGTAATGACTGAAGGCCCATTCTCAGAGTACACACACACACTTATTCCACTGTAATGACTGAAGGCCCATTCTCAGAGTACACACACACACACACACACACTTATTCCACTGTAATGACTGAAGGCCCATTCTCAGAGTACACACACACACACACACACACTTATTTCACTGTAATGACTGAAGGCCCATTCTCAGAGTACACACACACACACACACTTATTCCACTGTAATGACTGAAGGCCCATTCTCAGAGTACACACACACACTTACTCCACTGTAATGACTGAAGGCCCATTCTCAGAGTACACACACACACACACACACTTATTCCACTGTAATGACTGAAGGCCCATTCTCAGAGTACACACACACACACACACACACTTATTTCACTGTAATGACTGAAGGCCCATTCTCAGAGTACACACACACACACTTATTCCACTGTAATGACTGAAGGCCCATTCTCAGAGTACACACACACACACACACACACACACACACACACACACTTATTCCACTGTAATGACTGAAGGCCCATTCTCAGAGTACACACACACACACACACACACACACACTTATTCCACTGTAATGACTGAAGGCCCATTCTCAGAGTACACACACACACACTTATTCCACTGTAATGACTGAAGGCCCATTCTCAGAGTACACACACACACACACACACACACACACACACACTTATTCCACTGTAATGACTGAAGGCCCATTCTCAGAGTACACACACACACACACACACACACACTTATTCCACTGTAATGACTGAAGGCCCATTCTCAGAGTACACACACACACACTTATTCCACTGTAATGACTGAAGGCTAGGGTAGGAATTTCACGGCGGCCACGACGGCCATGGTAGTTGGCCCCTTGCGTTGGCCGTGAGGCCCCTTTGAAAATCAGAGGTTTACAGGCCACGGTGGCCTTGGTGCCCCCTTCTTTCAATATTCTGCTTTGCGTCCTACTAATCGCGATTTTTATTTAGCCTGTGGCCTGTCAAAATAATCTTAGCATTCACAGCGCAAATTAATTTAGTCATTTATGCAGTGGAGAAAGTGGCAGCGCAAGAAAGTGCGTCCAAATTCACCAATTCTCATGTTGAACTACTCGCGAAGTAGCCTATTCATCACACAGACACCACGTATCACATGAAAGAGCTTTTTCCCAGCTTTTAAACGATGTTAGCCGATAATTGCTGTGTTGAACGGTTCGCGAGAAAAGTAAATAATATAATTCAATTTAATCATACATTCTACTGAAGGTGTTGCCTCCCATGATCTCCATACCCATTCATCTCGGTGTAATACTTTACGAACCCTTCTTTTAACACATGACAACCCATATATCAGAATAAACAGGAGACCTTACCGAACACAAAGGTGTAAAGCAGTCCCCTGTACAGTTAGCCGTTCCAGAGTAATCCAGTTTTGAATTTGCAGTAAAGTTCGACATACATGGATGTCTCCAAATTTGGGCTTTAAGTTTTACAATGTGTTTAAAATGTTCCACATAATTTCATAACGGGCCAAATACAAAATAAATGTTACAAATATCGCCTATATATTGGTAAATCAGAGGACAGCTGACTAAGAGTTTGTAAAAGTAGCCTTAAATGATCACAAAATGCTAAGCATGCATCTAGGCTATTTGAGTTTCTTAAAGCTGAGCTGTGCTTAAATTGTTCAATACATGATTTCATAACAGGCCAAATATAAAATAAATGTTATAGGCCTATATAGCCTAGATATCTGTAAATATTAGATAGTCAGATGATTTACAGTTCTATGTAATATGTCATGTTTTCATTTCATGTTTTTGTAATGTTTCATACAGTGATGCAGGTCTACTGCAGTGAATAGGCTAAATACAACTTTGATAATTTGTATAGCCTACTACTAATAGTTAACTTTGGCCTTTGTGCCCCCCACCAAATATGCCCAACTGAAGGCCAAGTGGCCTTGCCCCCAGAATGGTGAAATTCCAAGCCTGATTGCAACCAACAAAGTTGTTAACTTAGTTAGCAACAATGGTTTTGGGAAACACGCCCCTGTATGTCACTGCTTGTTGACATACATACACACACACACACACACACATTTTTTAGAGTGGTCCAGCCAGAGTCCAGACCTCAATCCATAAAAAAGTGAGCACAAGGCCAGAGTGATGGCAAAGAATTGCTGCTAAAAAGGTGCGATCTACAATCATTGTGGAGACATGGAGAGGCTCGGTAGGTATTAGAAGAACCCTTTTGAGAGCTGTGATGTAAAAAACACTTCTTTTTCTGATTCCATGACATATTGGTCAAGAGAAAATCAATATTCACTAGGGGTATTAATACTTTTGTTCCTAACTGTATAAACACACACGTGCACACACTCACACACATCCACACGCACAGACACAAATACACACACATACAAACACACTCACATGCATGCACGGACACACACAGGCATGCACATACAAGCATACACAAAAGTTTCAAGAGTAGGGGATGGAGACAAATTGACAAGCGATGAACAGGACTGAGCGATGGTCATATTTTGTACTACTATGCGGTACATCTAGTTATCATGTATGATCGTTAAACTTGTGATTCTTTTTAATGTTGCCATCAGTCAACTCCATTGAACTGCCCTTGTGGTTGAATTATACCGTTCAGCTGTAAGGGCCGCAAATTGCGTTAGAGGGCGGTGACAGGCGATGATGAGCGCTGTTTACATAATGAAGTGAACGCTATTAGATCTGTCTTTGAACATCGAATCCTCAGAGGCAAAAAGCCACATTATCAAACTCATCTACACAACACACACATACACATTATCAGACTGATCTCCACAACACAACACATTCACACACACACACACAAACATTATCAGACTGATCTCCACAACACACACATGATCAAACTGATCTCCACGACACACACATAGAATAGAATAGTTTATTTGTCATTGCTTTACAAACAACGAAAAGCAGTCACAGTGCAAACAATGCAATGCAGTCACAGTGCAAGCAGTGCAAACAACGAAAAGCAGACTCACACACACTCACACACACATGATCAAACTGATCTCCACAACACACACATGCTAGCCTAGAAATCTAGACGCGCCACTAGCGGCTGCCAGGGCTAGTCTAGCAACTCTCCGTTGGCTTGTGAGCTCCAGAAATCGAAACTTAATCAGGACATTGAAATCGTGTATAGAGTCGTTTGGTGGGCTTAACATAATGATTGATGGCAGAGTTGCAACGGTTTGGCTTGAATTCCCTGCTACTTGAAAACAAATATCCTATTGCGTCCTATTGCGTGCAGAGGGAATTTGAAAGACAACTGATTATCCCACCCCTCGGACTGAGCACTGCGAACGGTGAGTGCCCAGACCCTACATTTTAATGTGGGTCTGGCTCGCCAGGCTACACACATGCACATTATCAGACTGATCTCCACAACACACACACATGATCAAACTGATCTACACAACACACACACATTATCAGACTGATCTCCACAACACACACACATGATCAAACTGATCTCCACAACACACACACACACACACATGATCAAACTGATCTCCACAACACACACATGATCAGACTGATCTACACAACACACACACACATTATCAGACTGATCTAGGCAGAAGGCTATTAGGAGTAATGCTGAGCCATGGTATACCAGTTGCTTTAAAACACGCACACAAGTACACATACACACAATCTCTCTCTCTCTCTCTCATACACACACACAGACTCTTGTTGTGGTGCTGGGTGACCTTGGTCCATTTTTCTGGATTTCTAAATGCTGAGTCATGGTTCACTGAGGCCACTCTGTGATGACGTTCCAGAACAACAGCCAGCAACATTGTGGATGTGTGTGTGTGTTTATGTGTGTGTGCATGTACAAGTGTGTGTATGTGTGTTTGTGTGTATACATGTGTGTGTTTGTGCATATAAGTGTATGTGTGTTTGGGTGTGTGTGTGTGTGTGTGTGAGAGAGAGAGAGAACCTTCTTCTTTTTCATAAAGTTAATTTGATAGGGACAGATACAATATACACAGACAAAGTGAACACAACTATCTGATGCACGTACAGTATCATGGTGTTAATAGTTAGTGTTGGTTGTGTATGTGACACAGGGAGATAGTGTAAGGTGGTGTGTGAGCTAAGACAATGTGTCTATTTGTGTGTGGGTTTTTTTTTTCTGTGATGGAGACTAATACGTCTCCCTTCAGAATGGTGAAGGAGTTATATCACCTTACACACACACACACACGTCCCAGATGTGTTTGAGACCCAATCCTAATCAGTTCATGAGTACGTCCATCACTAGGTCAGGTGCAGGCCAGTGTGTGTAGCATGGCATGTTTCAAACAACATGTTTGATGAGGGTTTTCATCCACATATTCCTAACAGACACACACACATACACACACACTGACTGAATGAATCTGTATAATAAACAACACGACTGCACCTCAACCAATCAGTCAAATCCAAAGGAATCTGTGGGTTGGTCACATTAACATGGACCTCCATACAATGCAGTGTGTTTAAGAGCAAAGAAAAGGAGCGTCTAAGACTGTGTGTGTGTGTGTATAAGTGCACAACATTCAGAAGTGACCGCTCCCTGACCTAAAGCCATTTACAAAGAGACAGCTGGACAGTCAGGTAGCTGTCTCCAGTTGGTCTGTCTCGAGTAACACAGTGTGTGTGTGTGTGTGTGACTGATGCAGAGAGAGACATTGACCCCCAGAACAGATGTGAGTCATGTGCAAATGTAGCTGCTGAGCCGCTGTCTTGGTGATGACGGCATGTGTGTGTGTGTGTGTGTGTGTGTGTATGTGTGTGTGCATAGCTGTGCATGTGTTTGTGTGATTGTGGTGTTTTAGCTGATATGTTGATGATGCTGACAAACTCTCTCGTACATACACATTACACGTACACACACACACACAGCCAGAGTGGTTAATCGGGGAGTTCAGGAGCATTCCCTGCGGGCCGTTAACATGTTGTGGCCGGTCTGAACACTGTTTGTGAAAGTCCCTGGCTGCGCTCTTGTGGCACTTCAGCAGCCTGGGCTGTGTGGTCGCAGCCCCTACATCACTGTGTCCCATCAACACAGAACACAAGCACTCAGCCCCTACCTCACTGTGTCCCATCAACACAGAACACAAGCACTCAGCCCCTACCTCACTGTGTCCCACACACCAACACAGAACGGCTCCTCCTCAGTCCTCAAATGGTACAGTCCTGGTGTGACACACACACACACACATAAAGACAAAGACAAACACAAGCACACACGCAGGCACGCACACACACACACACACACACACACACACAAACTCGTGTGTGCTGGGCAGACATGTAGAAATACTCATTGATTTTACTGTAGGGTAATGCCATCAGATCATTTTATTGTAGGGTAATACAATCAGATCTCAAAAGCCCTGGAACATAAAACAGTGTAAAAGTGAGCAGGGGGTACTATGCTATACTGTGCAATGACTTCAGTGGCGTGTTGAGCCATTTGAGAACGTGCGCAGGGGACCGGGAGAGCCAGGGCACGTTTGCAGGGCTGGTCATCGCTGGATGTAGTGGTCGCACCCATTACCTGCCTGCCTCACAGATAGTCTGGGTCACCTGTTATGGACACTTCTTACCAGCTGGACCAGGCTGCTGTATCCAAACCTTAGTATGCACTGCAGGCCTATAGCACATTAATATTTCTGACCAGACATATCGTAACCTCCCCCCCACATACACACACACACACACACACACACTAGAACTTATCAGTTCTCAGTAAAATGAAGTGTCCCTTACTGGCCCTGCACACACATGCACACTAGAGGGTGACACGGGAATCAATTTTCACTCCTGTCCCATCCCGAGCCCACACAAATCCTCCCGTCATATCCCGATCACGTGACTGCCCCCCCCCAAAAAAATCCTGTCCTGCAAAATCCCGAGAGGAAGGCTCCCGAATCCCGTCCCACTCCCGTTTCCTTCCCTATGTTGTCTAAAGCATTGGTTCCCAAAGGGTGGGTCGTATAGATTTTATTTGGGTCGCCAGCATAGTGACAATTTATGTTGTGTAATAGGCCTAGCTTATACCTTATATAGCTTAGGAACTCCTTCTGTGCACATTTAGAACACCGCCAGAGCGTGGATATCACTCGCAAAATGAAACAATATTTCTGTCAGGCGCCTACCATGGACCTCACAGTTGCAAAATGCAAGGGACATGAATCAGTGTATATTTGCATTAACAATAACGGACATCAGCTCTTCAACATGGCCCATTAAAATCTAGAAAGTATCATTTTAAATCGTAAAAAAAAACCCTGCTGTCAACAATAGGCTAAAGCAGACATTGACCGGACATGAGGCTTATTTGCGTCATAGGCTACAGATAGTTTCAATTGTAGATAGGCCTCTTTAAAGTTAATTACAGTCTCCTCACATTCCATCTTATTTCGGATTTAAAACGCACAAAAGTGCATTAGAAAGGCTATAATTTAAATAGAAATGTAAACGCTATTTCCTCTTTCCAATCTTGCGAACTTCACTACAGTTAAGCTGTATTGCCACTTATTAGCAAGTTTCCCATAACAACCACCACATAGGCTAGTCGAGGTGACGAGGGTTATTAAGATCGACTTTGAACCCAGTGAGCCATACAACTTGACAATTACACTGTACCTTAGTTTTAATGTGTTGAGTAAAGCTACACATGTTTAGATTGATTTTGTTACCATGTGTGTTTATTCCTGCCGTTACAAAAACTAGCATCTCATATAACGTTAGCGATTAGCTCACGTTGATATGGCAATAGAAAACACCTTCAGTTTTAGGTGTAGTCGCTGACGCTGATTGATTGGCTTATGAACAGGGCAGCTGCTTTGTATTGCTCTGATAGGCTACTCTGCGGCTAGCAGTAGCCAATCAACAAACGTATTGTGAGTTGTAAGTGGTTCTCTTTTCTAGAAATGCCCTGCAATCTTTGGGTGCACTCACCGCATGTTTTAATTTAATCTCCTCCGTTCCCCTCCCGTCCCCTCCCGTTCATTTCTGCCCGTCCCGTCCCCATCACGTTGCCAACAGTGAAATTGACTCCCGTACCGCAGGACTCCCGCGGGAATACCGTGACCCGCGGGAGTCCCAAAAAATTGTCACCCTCTAACGCACACACACATACACACACACCCTATCGTCCGCCTCTTCAGTGATCTGTTTCTGTGGGTGTGGTCTCAGGTGGGGGTGTCTGTGATGTCATACAGGTGAGTTGTGATGTCACATGTGTAAGCTCCTCCTCTCTCTCTCGCAGGTGCTTCTTGAGTGTCTCCACCTCATAGTCTCTCTTCCTCAGCTTCTCCTGGAGACTGCTGCGCTCTATAGACAACTTCACACACACACACACACACACACACACACACACACACACACACACATTTTATATACATATACTTTATTTTACTTTACTTACACACACACACACACACACAGCTGTGTATTTCTCACCCTCTCCTCGTGCTCTGCTTTCTGCCCACAGTTGTGTGGTACTCTCCTTCTCTCCGGTCTGCCAACAAACACTACCTGAGATACAGAGAGAGATGACATGTGACATGAGACACATCACACACACACACAAACAAAGGCACACACACCTTGCATTAGATGGAGAGGAGTGTGTGTGTAGCTGATATGTGAAGTGAATAATTTAACAATTACAAGAAGTATTCAGGCCACAACTGCATACATATATGTGACCTTGCAAGGCGAAACAGTGCTATTTTGAGAAAATCCATGATAAACAAACGTACGGGTTAAAAATGTTGAATTTCATGTTTTCACATAATTCGACAGTATACAGTCTACACTTTCATACACTGAACAAATTTCACAGTTAATACACATACGTTCACATACGTTTTGACTGTTAAACTCTGACTTTATTTAGGTGAAGATTCAACACATTAGCAGTCATTCCCTTTGTCCACGCCGCTATAAGGTTTTACGGTAGAGCTCAAATTTACTCATTACTCATAACTCAATGTGTCAGCTCCCTATCGTTCTTGGCAGATGTAACCGAATATGAATGTGAAAGACTTTCCTTTCAGGGCACGAACGGTCAAAAGCACGAACTTTTAGAAATATCCTGCCGTCATTTTAGGGACCAGGGGCCGTATTGTGACGGCCTGTTAGGCCTTCTGCATATTGACTACTTGTTTTCAGGTGTGCTTAGGACTTAACGAGCTGATGAGCTGCACCTGTACACTGGAGTCCTGATAAGAGGACTGCTTCCTCTCCCCTTAGCAGTAGGGATGAGCAGAACGAGGCTTTGTGAAACAATGAAACGTTCGAAGCAATTGCGCCGGAATGTGTCGAGGTTTCAAACAATCCGACACCACGTAACTCCATGGTGACATCTAGTGGCCAGTTTGCTAACATCACATTTTGACCGTGGAAGCACAACTGCTTCCAGGCCGAAAGAATATAAATAGCCAACATGGAACGCAAGATTTAGTCCACAGCCACGTGGTTCAGTGGTTAACACACTTGCATTCGGCCCGGGCGGCGGTGTTAAACTCCTGCTGGTGCATAGAAATTTCAGACTAGTATATGCGTTCAGTAACTAGAACATTTTTATATCTGCCAGTTAGATGTTTTGTTATTTCAGTTTCATAGTACATTATCCTTTGGAATATGCTGGAGAGGAAAATGCTACAATGGTTTTAAAATGTAGGCTATGCTTATGGCCCAGGGTTTTTTTTTGGAACATGTTGTAGGGAAATAAAGGATACATGTGAAGCAGGTTAGACTAATCAGATACAACATGGGAAAAAAATGTATGTCAACATACATTTTTATTATAACAGTTGTTCTGCCGTCTTGGCATTTAATCTGTTTCTTGTTTTTGAATAAACCTCCCCAGCCTTGGAAAAAATTCTTTCACAAGGCACACTTGTTGCTGGCATGCACAAATATTTTTTTGCCATCACAGTTAGGTTTGGATAAACCACTCTCCTCTCCTGCCAGTATTTCAAAGGGTCAGCTGTTCTTGAAATAAAGGCATGTCATATATTTTTTACTTCTGCTACTATCTAAATATTAGCGTCACTAGACTATATCTATCTAAACTATAAGCTCACTGTCTGTCTAGCCTGTCAATTAATCTATATCACTAACCTATCAATCACAAGTGCACTATAAATCGCTATATCTTTATATGTCTCTATGTCGCTATATGGCTCAAAATCTCTCTCTCACAAAAACCCACAAAGATAGGGATGTGTTTGAATGACTTTTAAGCATTCTGGGACTTTGTAATTTAGATCAAACAGGTGTTTACTCGGGTAATTGGCTCGCAAGCAGCAGGGTGTGCCACCTGTCCAAACCAAATTGAAACACCCGAAGCCTCGCTAAGCCATGGTCACGTGACATGGGCGTTTTGAACCACACTTGAAACACTGTTGAAACACTTTGCGTTTGGGCTTCGACACTGTTTCGAAACGTCAGCTTCGAGCGTCACATCCTACTTAGCAGGGCCATTCTTACTTTGGGTTTTGGACATGCAACACTGCACTCAGACACATTGCAAACACACAACATCCTTGCATTACTGATGACTGACTTTGACCCGCCTCACACTGTTTGTTTGTTATTTGGTTAGTTTGGTTAATAAATCCATATTTTAGATAAAGGTCCAACCTCTCGACTCCCTCTTTTGTTGTGGCCTTACCCCTAGGTCATAACAGTATTCACAAAGAATTTTAAGGCTAAAAGTAGCTCCTAAGTGGGAATTTAGGAGCAACTCCTATAAATAATGGGCGTGTCACTCCTAACTTTAGGACTCCTATTTTTTTTTCACTAAAAGTAATTCACGAAGCATTTTAGACCTAAAAGTAGCACCTAAGTCTGGGACAGCTTAAAAGAAGTCGAGAGGACTCCTAACTCACTAAGACCTATTCACAAACAGCTTTTTGTGGCATTTCACGTTGCGATGTTTTGAAATGCGTCGCCTATGCGGCAACAAGAGCTTCTAATCGCGAGGGAACAATTTTGCATTCATAAAAGGGATTTTTATATAAAATAAAAATAACGCCACCAACAACAACCAAAACTACTCATTGTTAACATGTAAATTAAATATAAAGTTTCATTGTGAATCAAATTAAAATGGTTTCCTCTTTGCAAACGTAGGCATAGCCTATGGTGACTGATTTATTTAATAATGTTGCAAAGATACTGCATCAATCCGTAGGCCTAGGTTTCATTAGGCTAGGCTATTTGTTTTCCCTTACTCTTTATTCATTTAGGCTCGGCCTTTTTATTCAGTTATTCATCATCTTCCGTCCTTCTCGCAGACTACTTGTGTAGCGCGCGCGCATTCTCAGACCTGTCATCTGTCACTCATCATCGTAAGGGAGGTGTTTGGAATCATTCCCGCGTTCAATCATCAGCCAATCAAGGTGGTCACTTCAGTCAAGCTTGTGCATGAGTAATGACGTCATCCATAGCAACAAAGACTCACTCTTAGTTTAGGAGTTGTCATTTTTCCTAGGTCTGAGAGAGTAGAGAGAGTAGGTCTGAAAGGCTTTGTGAATAACTTTTAAGAGAAAACTCCTAGCTAAAATCTTTTAGTGCGATTTAGGAGTACTCCTAGTGGTAAGATAAAAGGCTTTGTGAATACGGCCCCAGGAGAAGTTTCCACTATATTCTATAGTGACACCTTATGACCGTCCCAGGTATTAACTAGGGGGCAGAAAAAGACACTCACTGGTTGATGAAACTGCACAGTCAGTCATCCGCTTCAAAGTCACGCTACTGTAAGGCTAATAATAGCTGTGCCCTCACATTATCGCATGTGACAATTTACTTAAAAAGGTGATTTTCTACTCTTCTGGCGTATCGTAACAGGAGAACCATGCCAACTTTGGATGAGGTTATCTTAGCAATACTTGTTGTAATACCCTCGATATACATATCGTTGGAAAACTTAGTTTATGGCCGTTCATGTGAGCACAATAACTTAATTTTGTAAATGTTACCAATGCGACTGGTTTCGCCTTGCAGGTTCACATATGCATATACATAGGGGCAGTCGTGGCCTACTGGTTAGGGCTTTGGGCTTGGAACCAGAGGTTGCCGGTTCGATCCCCGACCAGTGGCATCAGCGGCTGAAGTGCCCTTGAGCAAGGCACCTGATCCCTCACTGCTCAGTGAGCGCCACTGTAGCAGGCAGCTCACTGCTCCGGGTTAGTGTGTGCTTTACCTCACTGTGTGTTCACTGTGTGCTCTGTGTTCACTAATTCACAGATGGGATAAATGCAGAGACCAAATTCCTATACGCAAGTATACTTGGCCTAGAAACCTGATTTACATTTACATAGCATAGTTTACACACTCACAAACATAGAAATGACGTAACATCAATTCTTCTCCAATCTCTAATCCTGTGTTATGAGATTAAAGTAGTAAATGCTTAGA
>NC_063192.1:3981876-3984376 GCF_017589495.1 Alosa alosa | reverse complement strand
GAATCCGCCGTCTTGGTTTGTATAGAAATTAATATTAATTGACACATAGGCTACTCGTAAAAGGGCGGATACAACAGGCTTGTTAAAAGAAAGTTTACTGCACACAACGGCTGCCACGTATTTAATTTATTTATTTACTCAAGCGCCCGATGGCACAATCAAGTTCATTTCAACAACGTATTTTCTTAACAATATATTATTAAATGTATAACGTTACAGTAATAAGAACATCTGTCTGTCTGAGAGCGAGAGAGAGAGAGAGAAGGGGGAGAGAGAGACAGAGAAAGAGAATAAGTTTTCTTTTCACTCTCCTTTTTTTGTACCTTTATGAGGAATCTGGCCCGACTCACTGTCAATCTCCTCATTATTAGTAGAACTAAAGTTAACATCTGCCTCTTTTCTCTTCAGAGAACCTGTTGCCATCCACCGATCCATGTTGTGGTTCTAACCAGTTCTTCTAACCGTTAGCGCTTAGCGGCACTGCACTTGAACGTCACAGCCTAGCTGTGACGTTCACACAATAATCACACAATAACTTTACTATTTAAATTTACATTTAATATGAATATACATATTCTTAGAATATATGTTAGCATTTCCTGGTAAAATAAAGGTTTTAAAAAAATATTATTTTATATTTTATTTTGCTTTTTGCAAAAGCATTAGTACATCTGGCCCTGAGTTTAGATACTGTATTTCCCTCTGCAGGCAATCTACAATACTGTGTGTGTGTGTGTGTGTGTGTGTGTGTGTGTGTGTGTGTGTGTGTGTGTGTGTGTGTGTGTGTTAGTGTGTGTGTGTGTGCGTGTGTTTATAACGGAGGTTGAAATGTGGGCGAATGAGTGTGTGTGAGAATGTATACAGAGCAGGCTTGTGCACTATTCAGAATTTAATTGAGAATGACTCCTAAATTCCAATTCAATTCTTGAATTTGAATTGAATTTGAATTAAGGTCAAAAACAGGATGTAGAATTACAATTGAATTTGAATTAAAGGAAGTAGAATTGAAATTCAATGAAATTGAAGAAATTCATATACATAATTTAAGGGTAGTGTTTACAATGAACCCTCACAGTATATGTCAGATATGATAGCATTAAACACACAACTTGTAGCTAAAACAGTAACAAATTATATTTCCACACATAATAGTTTTACTTACTTAAAATGTTATAGTAAGTAGAATTCAGGTTTTGTCTTTTGTTGAGATTACTTGCGTAAAATGAGTGTTACTTCATTTTGAGGTAGAAAAGTAAACAGTCAAGTAAACTATACTCGAATTGCTGAAGTTTGTGCTACACTGTAAAATTAGTTTATAATCTTAGTTAACCTGTTAAGAAAAGCATGCAAACTGATTGTCTATGCAATTCCCATTCCAGATTTGTCTGTAATGTCAAGTTGTGCAAACGAATGCTCACTTAGTGTAGTGCACTTACAGTACAGTACACAGAATTGCTATTTCAACTAACTTGGTCATTACAATTACAAGTAAAGTATACTGTATGTTTATTTAACACAAAAGGTGTATTGAAGTTGTGTTAACTAATGTCACAGTTCAGCTAACTGATATGACAAAAATGCATTTCCAGAATACCACAGACCCGGCCTACATATTGTTTAAGGGATCACATATTAATCTTTCCTGAAATTCAATCTTAAGTTACAATAACAAAGTGACAGTGACACTAAAGGCTATATATTGTGTTGTTGTGTAATTGATATGTGATTTATATTGATACATCACCCCATCAATGATTATCCAAAACAGACCAAACCTGTGAGTAGAACTAGTGCTGACAGTTATAGACAGACACAGATCTGTAGCTGGAAACCATACATACAGGTACCCTGTCTCTGCTAAGTTACTGAGGCTAAATGTGAGCTTGATTAGGATTTTTATGGGTGCTCTCCTTGCAAACTTATGTTGCTATTAGACATGGTGGTGTTAGTGGCTGTCCATTACATGCACTCTTTACAACATCATGGATACACTGAAATGCCAAAATCAGGCCTTTGAATGAAGTGGTAAAACAAAGTCCTGACTAACTGTGGACATCAAAGATTAGGGGGTTCCCTGAACCGCTGGACAAACCCAGGTGTGTGCCACATATTGGTGGTACATAGTGAGGTCTCCCCTTCATTGTGCAGTACTTTCAGAGTGTAGTAAAACAAAATACCAATGTAACATGTTGCTGAAGTTCTACCCACAGCATTAGAGTGTTTTGGATAGTCATCCACATAAATTACACACCAACATATATTTGTATATTTGTCACTGTCACTTGTAATTTAAGATTGAATTTCAGTAATGATTAATATGTGATATCTTTACAAATATGTGGGCCAGGGCAGTGGCATTCTGGAAGTGCAGAATGTAACATCAGTTAGCACACCTTGTGTTTACACAATATACTTTACTTGTAATGACCAGGTTAGGTTAAATAGGAATTCTCCTTAGTGTAAGTGTACTACACAAAGTAAGCATTTGTTTGCACAACTT
>NC_063192.1:3974376-3979376 GCF_017589495.1 Alosa alosa | reverse complement strand
TTGTCGCCTGCCACCTTAGAGGTTGAAATAAATCAGTTTGTCGCACAACGTTCCGTGTCGTCAGTGGTTATTATCTTGGTTATTGAGTAAGTGTAAGTGGTTATTATCTATTATCTGGTTATTGATAATGGTTATTTATTGATTTTTATTACTTAAATAAATATTAAGTAAATATTTATTTAAATATTACTTAAATAAATACTTTATTGGTTAACTTTATCTCTGTTGTTCCGACTCCCTCTTTATGTTGTGGCTCAGAGCAGTCACAGGGGAGAGGTCTGCATCGCCCCAGTTAAAGGAGCATAAAGTCTCAGCAACGGAATGACCACTGAAGGGCATTTAAAGGTCAGTGAATGGCACAGAAGGTCAGTGTATCAGGCTGTTACCATGGAGGCAATCATTCTCTTCTGCCCCACAGCCCTCTGGGAGTTCTGCATTGGCTTCTTCTGAGGGGGGTCCTGATGCTGGGAGAGCAGCTCTACAGAGAGAGAGGGATAGAGAGAAGAAGAGAGAGAGAGAGAGAGAGAGAGAGAGGGTGGGGTGAGGTGTGAGGAGCATGCGGCACCATTATGGGGTAGTAAAGGTGACCAATGGGAAAGGCCGGCTTAAGGAGGAACTCACTGATTGGCCAGTTCAGCTCCAGTGCTCTCATGCGACTCCTCAACTCACTGAGGGCTTCCTGCTGAAGACGCATCACTTCCTCATGCCGGTGACCTCTGCACTTTAACCCCTGCTCTGAGAGGTCACTCACTGCCACTTCCTGAAGAGAGAAATATAGGGGCATGACACACACATGGTTCACACACAGGAAAAGAATGCACACATATACACTGGCACTATCACACACACACACACACAGACTGAAATAGAATCCTCTGCAGCATACTGCATAGTACTAAAGGCTCAGGGATTTCAGTTCACTTCATGCAGCCCACGAGCCTGAACACACACACACAAATCCATCCACAAGCGTTGCCATTTTTAGCCACAGTGTAAAGGGCTGGCCTACAGTGGAAGTCATTTAGTAAACATGTGCACTAAAACACACACACACACACACACACACACACACACACACACACACACAAACACACACACACACACACTCCAGCCAGCCGTGGTCTATTTCCAGTGGTGGACGCCTGTGGCTGGGGGTAATGACTGGTTAGAGACGCAGCACTCAGGCTAGGGGCACCCTTCTCCTCTCTAGGCGCCTGCTGTGACATCATCACCACGAGACGCTAAATCCCAACGTCAAACTCTAAGCCCTGAATCCTCACACACAAGTTAGCGAGGGTGTAAGGGTTCAAAACTGGAAATGAAATGGGACAGCACCTGCAATCTATCATTAAACTGACAACACAAAATGGCAGTTGTTTTATGGCAGTTGTTGTACTGATGTTTTTTCAAGCCTCCAGCGTCCCTTTTTGTCCATTTTGTCGGGTAATTTCAAGCTGGCAGTTTTATATACATGTAGTCACTCACTCAATCCAACTGTCCTCAACTTCAGACTGTAACACTTTTGCCATTCTATCTAGCGCATCATAGTTTTCAATGAATAAATACGACTACAAGGTTTTGTTTTCACCTAGCGGAGCTCATAGACAAGCTTTATATCAAAAGGAAATGTTGTTACAGCAATGTTGGGAATTTCACCTCAAAGATACAAAAAACTCTTTGTTTTAGGCAAAATCAATTGGACTCTGATTTTGAATTAAAGGTACACTGCAGTTTCAGGTATTTTTTGACGACTGTAGAGCTCCCCCTAGAGTCAGGATATATTTATATTTTACCATTTGCCGTTGTAAATAGCCTACTTCTCGTGGCTTGTTCCCCCTGTACAGCAAACAGTTATAGTGTGCACATCCCACCTTCTGGCAGGTGCAGGACAAAAGAAAACTATACTCAATTGAAAAAATATAATGTCCGCAACACTGCTTTTGACTCCCAATTATTTAATGCAACGTTTCGACCCTGCTGGGTCTTCTTCAGGCATTTTTCGGGTCGAAACGTTGCATTAAATAATTGGGAGTCAAAAGCAGTGTTGCGGACATTATATTTTTTCAATTGTTCCCCCTGTACACAATGAAAATGCTTTTGCTGTGGAGGCAAAGGACTAACAACAGGCAAAAACGATCTCCAAAGAGCTATATCTACTGACAGGGTAATGTTTCACGATTCTCTACGCTGTGCTCTATGGCTATGCTAGGTGAGCGATTCCCCCATCACAAGTTCCTTTACCATCAAATTGGCTTCATAGGGGTTATATTAAGATCCAAATCTTGCATAGTGTACCTTTAACTGTACTATGACAAACATCGGTTGATCAGTTGAACACTCCCACATGCCACACAATAGCTATAGTTAATGCATGTGACACGTTTCACATTGACTGAGAGCCCTAACTCCAGCAATGGGCAAAGTGCAAAGTCAATGTTTATTATATAAATAAATTATTATAATTTAATATGCTACTATGTTGCAGAAGACTGTGACAAGACAGTCTTGGCCACATGGGCGCCATAAGACATTTTAGATCTGTAGCTAACCAGGCTTTATTATTTATTATTAACTTGTTAGCCGTCAGTAAACTCACACTTGCCCACAATGTGTTACATTTTTAGTTCTCTGTAGATACAGCATAGTCTACATATGATAGACTAGTTCACTGCTGGCAGAGGCCTCAGAAATCACCTTAGACAGTATTTTTCAACAGTTTTTCAAATAATGTAGTATACAAGTGTTGGTAACTTTTACTAAACAAAAAAGTCTACCAGTGTTTTAGCCAAAAATAGAGTTTCGCAATCATACCAGTGCACAATGGTGTGAGGAATTGCATAGATCAGGGGTTCTTCTCCATTAGTTTTGGTGCTAGGGTCCCCTTGTGGGAGAGAACTTTTTCTGTGGATCCCCATTTAATTGTATCTTGACGATGTGGACTGACAGTTAAGCTACACAACAGTAGGAATGGTTCATTATGACCTGAGTGAAGTGATTAGTACTGTAGATGCAATAGTCTGGAAACATGTCACGCCCGGCTATGCAGTGCTGGGTGTCTCTCTCCCTGACTTGGCCCTGTGTGGGTAATGCAGCCTGCATTTCCTACTGCTGCTGTTCTGTCGCCTTTAGGTGGAGCTGTTGCTGTGGGCCGTGCCGCGCTAATTGGTGGGCCGATGAGAGGGTCTTTAAAATCACCGCCTTCGAGTCGGCTCGGTCTCTCTTTCTGCTACCCCAGCCAGATGACGAGAGGCGGGCTGCGCTCGTCGCTCCTTGCCCGTTCACCTTTTTGCTTTACACTTACATCATACTGATATGCACGACACTTTTGGTTTGCTTACCACTTACTGACTTCGGACAAATCATTCATTAATAAACCAACATCATATTTAAACATTAAGTTCAGTGTGGTCTCCCCTATGTCAGCTCTACTTTGAGCCAAGTGGTCCTGACAAAACACAAATATTTCTCCATACCCTTGGTTCTTTTTTCCCATACTTATCCAGACCTGGAAATTACTAAAATCAAATTCCATACTTTTCCATACTGCGTAGGAACCCTGCACCTACTACAACACACACACACACACACACACACACACACACACACATACACACACACACACACACACACACACACACACACACACACACACACACACACTCATTCTACTCCATAGACAGAGAGATAAAGACACACTCACTCACGTCTCTGTGCTGTAGGTGTGTGTTATTGTGTTGTGTGTGTGTGATTCTCAAATGCAAAGCTATGCTGTTGAGCAACACAGTGTCCACTCTGTTTTCCTCCATGCTGGAGCCCCATATTAGCCCATGGCAACAAGCACCATTAGCCAATCACTGCTAACCATGTTAAACATGAGCCATTAGCCAATCACTGCTAACCATGTTAAACATGAGCATGAGGTCATGCTGTCCAGAGAGACGCTATCTGGACTCAGCTGCTCACTCTAGGACGAGTGGTTTGAGTGGTCCCTGCTGCTCTCTGTAGCCAAACACTGTGCTGTAGGCCTGATCTGGAGTCTCTAGGTCTGTACTGTAGTCTGTAGGTCTGTACTGGAGTGTGTAGGTCTGCACTGGAGCCTGTGTTGGTGAGGGTAGGTCTGTACTGGAGTCTGTAGGTCTATGTTGGAGTCTGTAGGTCTGTGTTGGCGTGGGTAGATCTAATGTTGTAGGTCTCAGCTGAGCTGATCTCTATGCCGCTGTATTGGTCTGTTATTATATTTCCAATTTTATTCAAAAATAAGACCTACCTATGTGTGTGTGTGTGTGTGTGTGTGTGTGTGTGTGTGTGTGTATATATGTCATCCAATACCTGTGTGTGTTTTGGATTGTGACTGCTCAGCTCCAGCGAGGGATATTCCAGCTCCTTCACTCTCTCCTTCTGATTGTCCTCTATGCTCTGTCTAAAACACACACACACGAGCACACACACACAAGAGCTCAGACAAAGTCTCTCTGTAAAATATCCACATACATCCACTACAGCCTCAGAATGAAATAGTTAGTAAAATTCATATCTTAACTCACAAACACCTGTCCTCTATCTTACCTGAGTGTGTTCTACACCTGTTCTCCATCTCACCTGAGTGTGTTCTACACCTGTCCTCTATCTCACCTGAGTGTGTTCTACACCTGTCCTCTATCTCACCTGAGTGTGTGCTTGGTGACCTGTCCTCCATCTCACCTGAGTGTGTTCTACACCTGTCCTCCATCTTACCTGAGTGTGTTCTACACCTGTTCTACACCTGAGCTTGGTGTCCTCACCTGAGTGTGAGCTTGGTGTCCTTCAGCTCTTTGTCCTTCTGCTCCACGAGCTGTGACATCATGGCCAGCCTTTGTGTGAGCGCGCTCAGTTCGACCCGCTGCTCCACCACCAGCACCCGGTGCCTCTCCAGCTCAGCCTTCTGCTCCTCACTCAGCTCTCCTGCACACACACACACACACAGACACACACACACACACACACACACACACACACACACA
>NC_063192.1:3884376-3964376 GCF_017589495.1 Alosa alosa | reverse complement strand
TGCTTAACCTGCTCACTAGACACCTGCAACTCCAACAGCTAAACACACACACACACACACACACACACACACACACACACACACACACACACACATAAACACACACACACACACAAACACACACACAGACACAGACAGACAGACAGACAGACAGACACACACACACACACAGGGTCTTGTGGCTTATTTCTGTGTGGAAAATAACATGAAAAACAGCAATCCCAAGCTTTTTCTCATAGAGCAGGCATGAAAACGGGTCAGGGGTGAAAAAGGTGAGAAGGGCGCGCGAAGAGGGAAATGGCTGTTTCATAGCAAAACAGGCGCGAGTGACATTGTTGCCAATAGTGCATAGCTTCCATGGAGTATGAAGTTGCCTAAAACCAGAGATTTATAAAGAAAACAAACTACAAAATGACTAATTTTTACAAAAAAATACCTTTATTTCTTCTTTTTGGCTTGGGCCTAAGTGTGAAGGGGCCCACTTGCGCTGTTTGGCAAAATTCAGCCTGGCCCTCCTCTCCTCTCAGTAATCAACATGAGATTTCTTTCTTTCCTTCTTTATTTGAAGTTATCAGACATTTCTGAAGATTTCATAAGCCTAATGGACACTTCATAATAGACTATTAGAATAAGTCTGCATAAGATAAGTCTGAATATTTGTTGGACCAAACCAGGTAATAAATAAACTTGGGTAGGGTAGACTAGGCTTTAATTTGTAAAATTGGTTTGAAATGTTTTAACCTGCAGCCTAGGCTACTTACAGATTGTGGCATTGTGCTAGTGTGTTTAACCAATAAAGTTGTGTGAACAGTGTTCACATTACATGTTAAACCCTGTAGACACAGACTAGGCCTACTGATCAGGCCACTGAACGTTTCTTAAAAGACAGCATTAAAACACTGCTTTTGTCTTTGAACTTGACAAAACGCACCAGCCCAGTTTAGGAGCATTTAATTCAACTATTTAGTTATTCACATTAGCCTTTGCTATACTGATAAAGTATGCCTATTTGCTTCACCTTTTGTCGATCTGTATTGCTCAAACTGCACATATTAATCAAATGAACTCATTATGTCTATATTTCTGTCCAATATCGCTAACTTTAACAACAGCCTATATGCTACGTTGCTACACCAACCTCAACGTCTTTTTCTGACAGAAGTTGAAAGTTTCAACTAGCCCACCTGTGCAGTGCATAAAAAAAGTGGGTATCTTTATATATCACGGTATAGGGCACTTAACTCCATGGGGGCCAAAGCGATGGGAAAAAAAAAAATTATATATATATATATATATATATATATATATATATATTATTTGGTATTTTCTATCACAGTAGCTACTGCTGTCCGTTTCTAAATCTTTTCAACTTTTTCTCAATGTTCTATAACATTTTAGAGGACTAACTGGCTAGAGTAGGTAGCCTATCTCATAAGATTCCATTATAGAATTTTGACATAGAAGAGGGAGTGGGGTCGCCCGTGGCTGGCGAGCAGATAGGCCTCTGTAGTAGTGAGTTGCCGTCTATGGAAAAAGATGGATACAAAAAAAAAGCTGTTGACGACTAAAAATAGAAAAAGAAAGAGGGAAAAGGAGATAGCATGGCAAGGGATGCAACAGCAGTTAAATAAGTGGACGGTGAAAGGCAACAGGTAGGATTTAAAGTGATGACGTCTGTACTTGGAGGCTTGCAAATATGAATGTTAACAGACTAACTAGCGTTTGTTAAGCATAATGCCGATTGAAACATAGCCTATTCTATTCAGATAGCTAGGTATCTACCATGCTCATACTGCACTTTTAATGGCCAACTGCAAACAGAAATGTCATGCTAGCAGTAACTCATTACATTTTTTCCATATCCTAACAATGAAGGCTCCTTGTAATAACTTAATATTGTGTTGTCAATGTGGTGCAAACAAACAAGGCTAGGGTGCCTATCAGCCTTATCCATTGTGAGCATTAGCTGGCAAAAGGACGTTATGAGAACCGTTTAGACTATCTTAAAGTGGCAATGCACCATTTATCAATACTTATCAAGTATAACATCAAGTTAAACATCAAATTGGCAGCATTTCTTTAAAAACATATTCAATAGACACTAATACACAGTAATAGTGTAAATTATTGGTCTTTTGTTTTGCTTTAGTTTGTGTGTGGTTTTATTTTTTTTTTTTTTGGGGGCACTAACATTGTTGTTGCATACCCCTCAAAAATGGACGAGGCTGAAGTTAGCACCACTTTCAGATCGCGGGGGAGTTAAGTTTCGATTCCACCTTAAATATTTTCTACCGCAAGGGGCCAGTGTTGACCGCAAATCCGCGATAACACAGGCATGTGCCTGTTGCAGATGAACAGGCATTGTTCACAGACGTTCAAAAGCCTGTATCTTTTTTCTGTTGACTCCATTGCCGAATGTTTTAATAAATGTTGCCTTTTGTGTTCTATTAAATAATTTAGTAATTTAGAAGGGGGGGGGTATGTAGAGGGTGGCAGATTATGTCGTTTTTTCTTTATTTTCTGTGCTGGATCTTTTGATACATGTTGTGTTATGTTTTCTATTAAATATTTTTGTACATATTGCAGTGGGGTAGTTGGTAGCAGATTTTGATGTTTTTCTACAGTAAATGTATACCCGGTATACCAAGTAAATGTATAATTGCAGAATTTCAGCACTAAAACATCCACAATCATCTCAAGAAGGATTTTGCAAGGGATCTTTCACCACATTCTATAACTACACTCTCTCCTCTTTCCAATGACACCCCACTTGTGAAATTCAATGGTGGAAAATGGCCCTTTGAAAATATAGTATGTATTTGTGAAATTGCAGAATTTCAGCACTAGAACAGCCACACTCATCTCAGAAAGAATTTTGCAAGGGATCTGTCAACACATTCAGAAACTACACTCTCTCCTCTTTCCAATGACACCCCACTTGTTACATTCTATCGTGGACAATGGAAAAAAAAATGTTTTGCCCTTTGAATATATAGTATGTATTTGTGAAATTGCAAAATTTCAGCACTTGAACAGCGACAGACATCCCATAATGACACCTCACTTTCATGACATTCTTTCGTGGAAATGTGACCTTTCCATCTCTTAGAACATATAATATGTATTTGTGAAATTGCAGAATTTCAGCACTTGAACAGCTACACACATTCCAATGACAAACCCCATGTGAAACCCCCATTGCATAAAATGGCTTTTTTTTTTTTTAGATTAGAACTCCCATGGCCTATTTCTCTCATTTTTAGTGTATAAAAAACATTTTTGCAGTTTTTATACACTAAAATTGGTCCCTGTTGGTCAAGACTGATTTGTTGCAAACAATTCCACCCTATATGAATAGTTGAGTATGTGCTCTTCCAATGACATCCCCCATGAGCAATTCCATCCAAGAAAATAGGCTTTTTTAATTTCAAAATCCACAAGCTATTATTCTGATGGGGGGCCAAGCAGTGAAGCTGCGAAGCATCATTACTGTTTCTACCTTTTCTTATTTGGGCCAGTAGCAAAGCCCAATTGTATATATACGCTTTCCTATTATTCGGGACCATGCAATGTAGGCACCCATTGTGTTTGTACATTTTCCTATTATTGGGGGCCAAGCATCGAAGCTGCAAGGCACCCACTGTGTTTATATGTTTTCCCATCCTAAGAACACACAATAAATGTGGAGTCTTTTTACCACTGTGGGGAGCCTATAATCACAGGATGTAGGCTCATATATCAGCAATGCTTTTGCGTACCGAAACCAAACTTGGTATATGGACTTAGGACCCCATCCCGAGGACACACAATATATTTGGTGACCTTGGACCACTAGGAGGTACTAAAGTTACAGGAAATGAGCTCATATCTTGGCAATGCTTTCTCGTACCGAAACTAGACTTGGTTCATGGACACACAATAATGTTGGTGATGTTTGGCCACTAGGGATAGATTAGATTAGACTCAACTTTATTGTCATTGTGCAGAGTACAAAGTCAACTAAATTCAGACACTGCTCTTGCTTGCTTGCCTGCCGGTTCACACCTCACCCCTCACTCTCAGTGCAACGTGCACCTCCACCATCAAAGGCTGATGCACCCCTCCCCCACAATGTGATCATGAACAATGCGACTACACTAACGCTGTTCACCAGCCACCAGTCTACAGCCACCAAATACCCCTCATCCTCCCTCCTCTGGACAAGGGGAAGAGTGCTGTGAGTATCATGTTCCTTGACTTCTCCAGTATGAACCATATAGACAGATATTATGACAGCCTTGCCTGGCTCCTCCTCCTGTCTGTGTTGCGTCTCTCTCTCCTACAGGTGAGCTGGGTGCAGATGTTTGGAGGCACGCTAATTATTTCCTAGTCTGGGCTTTTAAAAGCGCTTCAATGGAGACCGGGTTGTCAACCACTTCCGCTCCGTCTCTACAGCACCGTTTTGGATTTTGTTTTAGCTTATTGTGTCACCTAGTCTTGATCCTTACAAGCTGGCTAACGATAGACCTATATCTAATCTCCCTTTCATGTCAAAAATACTTGAAAAAATAGAGTCCAAACAAATCTTTGCCTTCTTACATATGAACAAAATCCAGGAACTTTACCAGTCTGGCTTTCAAGCTCACCATAGTACTGAATCAGCCTTAGTTAAAGTTTTTAATGACCTCCTCATTGCTGCTGATATTGGATATGTATCAATACTGATCCTCCTGGACCTCAGCGCTGCCTTTGACACCATAGACCATGACATACTACTTCATAGGCTTGAACATTCCATAGGCATCAAAGACTCAGCACTTGCTTGGTTTATACCATACCTTTTTAACCGTTAATAAGTTGTACAGGTCCATAATGAACCATATACCCAGACTCTGGTGAAATATTGAGTGCCTCAAGGCTTCCTGCTTTTGAACTCAGATGGTTTTAGGTCCTAAAAAGATGAGGCATATCCTATCCTCATCACAGGCTACAGTACATATAGTGATCTTCCACTGACCTCATCCACAAGTGCTAAAAATCTATCAGTTATAATTGACCAGGACCTATCAATAAATAATCACCAAAACGTCATTTTACCACTTAAGGAACATTTCAAAGATAAGGAAGTCCTTCAAGGATAGACTATTGCAATGCTCTATACACTGGCTGCAATAATACCGGTCTAAGGAACTTACAGCTTATACAGAATGCAGCTGCTCGCACACTCACTAGGACCAAAAAATATAAACACATTTCCCCCATCCTAGCATCTTTACACTGGCTACCTGTTAAAAGTCTCATTGACTTAAAAATATTACTTGTAACATACAAAGCCATAAATGGCTGGGCACCTATATTAAAGATCTTTTAGTACCACATTACCCACCTAGACTGCTACGATCACAGAATACTGGACTTCTTGTAATCCCAACAGTAGAGGCAGAGCTTTCTGCTACAGCGCACCCCTCCTCTGGAAGACACCCTCCCTATTTTCAAGTCTAGACTTAACACATACATATTTAGTGCCTCCCATAGTTAGGTATGGTGTAGTGTGGAACTTCACCCACCTTAGGGTTTTTATTGGAATGGACCACCTCTGCTGTGTCCTCATGTGACGGGCGCCCTAGTCATGCGTGTCATGGTAGCAACTGACCATACCTGCGCTGGTACTGACTACGCTTCACCATGCCTTAGGTATGCTGCCATTGCATAGCGCTGTCATGGACTTTTCATGTGTCACGCCGTACAACTCTGCTTCTTTCTCTCTCTCAACTCCCCCTCTTACCTCTTGTCTTTGTCTTGCCATTCAACTCCCTCTTCTCTCCTTCTCTCTCTCTCAACTCTCCCTCTCTTGCCTTTTGTCTCTATATACTATATAATACCATTGATATACTTATTAATACTAACCATCAGGACTTATAGTAATACCTACTATTTATCTCTCTTTCTTCCCTCTTACCTCACTTGTGAGATAAACTATTCCTTGTGTTTGGCCCTCATCGCACCTGAAGTCCCATCCCTATTACTGCCCTATGTGATGACCCTGTGCCCCTTCAGGCCTTCTCCTGTCAGTGCATGAGAAGAGATGGGCCTGGTTGGGCTAATACCCTCATTGATTACACCTATGGTTAGGGTGGGGCTATATAAGGGGTTCCCTATCTTTCTGATTAGACATTTTTCTTACTTCTTGCAGGCACTCACTTTGATTCTCTCACACTTGCACTTTGCTCTCTCCCCTCATTTCTACTGTAACTCTACCTCTCTTTCTCTTTCTTTGTCTTTAGGCCCACTTCACTAGCTTCTTTGCATCCATACATCCATACACTCATACACGCACGCCACCACTCCCATTCATTTCCCCCCAGACATTTTGCTATTGGTAACCTTGTGCTTTACTTTAATAAATTAATATATTTGGTTTGAACCTTGTTGTCCGTGTCCCTCTTTATGTTTCGGTCTGGGAACGAGCTGGCCGTAACACCTACCACTGCCTATTGCAGTCCCCTTGTCTGGATTCCTGGCCCATGCAGCCTAGCTACCCAGTACTTGACATATGACCATTCCTAATCCCTATGGACAATACATGCCCTACATTGGACTATTTTAATTTTCTGACACTAAATAGGATTCATGCATACATCATACTGGCTATGTAACCATCTTACCTCTTTGTAACATACCTCAGGTTGTTGTGTTCTATTCTGTACACCTAACTAACCTATTCATTTATTATGTATACAGTACAGACTTTACTGCCCTGTAACTGACCCTAGGCAGATGGGTCAGGCCCTTGAGTCTTGTATCCTCGAGGTTTCTTCCTATATGTATCTCCAATTCTAGGGAATTTTTCCTCGTCCCTGTTACTCATAGGCACTCTCTGAATGTTTAACACTCTGTTAAGTGCCATAAAACATGAGTAATGTTTTGGCGCTCTATAAGTGACATTAAATATAAGTTGAAATTGAAATGATTTACTGCACCACATTATACTGATTGCTTACACTTTTATTTTCCAAATCCAACTCCACTCCATTTTGTTAAGTTCTATTAATTTATTAAAAATCTAATATTTGTATTGCTACTCCATGTGTGGTCTTTCCGTACTCTGTTACTTTGCTGAAACCCCCCCCAGCTATAAACCAGCTTATGCTGGAAACTGATTTTGGCTGATTTTAGCTTTTAGCTAGGGACCAAATCCTGAGGATGTACATACAATATTCTGTTGACTTGTTACCACTATGGGGGTGCTAGAGTTATGGAAATGAGCTCATATCTCAGCAAATCTTTAACGTATCAAAACTAAACTAGGTATGAGAGGTTATGTGGTGTAAGGGGGAGGGGGTTTTTCAGTGTGAGTGTGGGTGTGTGTGTGTGTGTGGTGGGGGTTGGGGTAAGTGTGATGAGAGGGGTAGCAGGTAATAGGGTGTGTGCAAGTACAAATCCCAAAAGGAAGGAAGCGTATGACAGTTCACAGTCCTGATGGTGGAAAGATGTGTATGCATCTAATGTAACAAAACTGAGTTGCCATGACAGCTCCTGCTCAACTGCTTGGCCCCCAAATATAGCTGCAGAGCTGCAAATTTAGAGAGAAATGGACAAAATTCAAGAGCTGTGAAGCTTTCGAAAAGTTTTCACCTTGGTCTGTTGGTGGCGCTACAGTGCACATGATAAAGTCTTGTAAATTGATGGGTGGGGCCTTACCTTTTGCCTTAATCCACTGATCAAGTTTGAGCTTCATAGATCAAAGCATTGCAGAGCTATTTGCATTAATGCTGTTAAAAGATTGATAGATTTTGGCCAGTTGGTGGTCCTAGATATTCGAGGTTTTGGGGGCAGTAACTTGGTGAAATTGGTCAGTGGCCTGAGTAGTAAGTGTGCAAAGTTTGAGCATTTTACTATGTACATTTGTATGTGCTGTCAAGCATAATAACAAATCCTACTAGCCCTAAAGGGTCCCTACGCAGCTTCAATGCTTGGCCCCCAATAAGACAAGGTAGAAACACTAATGGCCCCAAAAATGACAGAAATGTGGCAAATGACTTTTAAGTGATAGGGACCAAATGTAGTGCTGAAAATGTATGATCAGAAAAATAGGCCAAAATAAATTTCCCATGACAAATGCATTATGGGAAGTCTAGACCAAATCTAGTGCTGACAATCTTAAATTTCCCAAATACATTTTATTTTCAAGGGCCATTTTTCACGACAGAATTTCACATAGGGGGTGTCATTGGAAAGAGGAGAGGGTGTAGTTCCAGAATGTGGTGAAACATCCGATGCAAAATGTAGTATGGGATGTTTATCGCTGTTCTAGTGCTGAAATTCTGCAATTTTCCAAATACAATTTATATTCAAAGGGCAAAAAAGGCAATTTTCCACCATAGAATTTCACAAGTGGGGTGTCATTGGAAAGAGGAGAGAGTGTAGTTTCAGAATGTGTTGACAGATCCCTTGCAAAATCCTTCATGGGATATCTTTCGCTGTTCAAGTGCTGAAATTCTGCAATTTCACAAAATATATACTATATTTTCAGAGGGGCAAAATATGCCATTTTCCACCATAGAATTTCACAAGTGGGGTGTCATTGGAAAGAGGAGAGAGTGTAGTTATAGAATGTGTTGAAAAATCCGATGCAAAATGACATATAGGCCGTAGGGAATACATTTACTGTAAAAAACGTCAAAATCTGCTACCAACTACATAACCCCCCCCCACACTGCAATATGTACAAAATTATAACACAAAAAAAAATAACACAACATGGATCAAAAGATCCAGCACAGAAAATAAAGAAAAAAACTACATAATCTGCCACCCTCTACATACCACTCTTCCCCCTCTAAATTACCAAATTATTTAATAGAACACAAAAGGCAACATTTATCAAAACATTCGGCAATGGAGCAAAAACATATACAGGCTTTTGAACGTCTGTGAACAATGCCTGTTCATCTGCAACAGGCACGTGCCTGTGTTATCGCGGATTTGCGGTCAACCCTGCCCCCTTGTGGTAGAAAATTGCAATATTTAAGGTGGAATGGAAAATTAAGTCCCCCGCGATCTGAAAGTGGTGCTAACTTCAGCCTCGTCAAAAATGGGTGGTTGCGCCCCTGCACCTGTACATCGATAAGCATCTCTCCTCGCTGGGCTCACATTCCAGCTGACATTTCAGACGCATATCTGTAGTCACACAGACAGGGAGGCTATTCCAGCGCAAGCGTTCTGTTCGCGTTGCATCCGCGGCAAAAATTAGCTTCATGTTTAATAGGCTAAATGCATAGGGGCTGAATTCACATAATCGTTGCTGGATCAGACAAGTTTTTAAATGTGCTCTTGACTTACAACGCATCAAGATGCGTTCGCGTCTGCGCGTGATTTGTAAACTCAGTTGTAACCCCATAGGTGAGGAGTTTTCATGCCTGATAGAGGAATTCTCCAATGTGCGTAAGTCAAGAAAAGCGTGCAACTAAGCACCTTTTAGCCTGCGCACAAACAAACACACACACACACACACACAAACACACACAGGGTCTTGTGGCTTATTTCTGTGTGGAAAATACTGAAATACATGTAGAACTAGGCCTACTGCCTCGATGATGTTGGCAGTAGGCCTAGTTCTACATGTGGGTTGCACAGAACGTTACAAATTAACATTACACTATCAAATTTGGTGCTTAACATGCTGATAAGGCTTTACTCCCCCGCCCCCGCCCCCATTATAGTGTCACACGATGGCATATGATATTTCCCTACATTACCTTATCCGTTATAATCACCCACTTTGGATATTGGAGCTTATCGACTGTGCACCTTTAGTTTTAGCTTGAGGTGAAGTCATCATGATTGCATAGCCTACTTCGTTTGAACCAGAGCTAGTAATCAAGGATCTTTGTTTGAACCTCTCCATTTCTTTCCATCTTGACCGAAGTCATATACTTGCACAGACGCCTGCACTATTGTCGAGCAGCAATTATTTTTAAAATGATATTTTCTTGTCTCTAAGATATTTTCTAGTTTCTAATAGTGGCTGGTATTGTTACGCCAGTCTTTCCACTGTATTCGAAACTGTCAGTCCACAGATTCATTAGCATAGATACCATAAATTGATATTAGGAGAAGCAGCTGCCATTGAAACTTTCTTTCTCGACGGTGAGTTTTAAATGATGAATCTACACACCTCTTTATAACTCTTTACAAACAAACCTCAGAACAAAAGTGAAATTTCATTAAGTCTTTGTTAGGCTATGTGATGATGACACATCATTTTACTGTAGGCAGCTCTCTATTCAGTTCACCTAGCTTACGTTTTCAAAATCAAATTTTGTCAATCAAAAAGTGTTCTTTCTGGATTTACAGTAAATGGCATTCAGAAGGTCAATGATAAAGTCCACGTTCCACGTTTTCAACCTAAATTAACGAGGTGGTGGATCAGTCTGGTTCTATTTTAAATAAATCACACCTCTTTCATAAGGCCGCCTTGATCTCGAACTTGCGCGTTGTGGGTGTGACAGAAGCAGGAATGGGAGAATGTGCATAACTGAAAAGTGTGTAACTGGAAGCACGTAAAAATGGACTTACACGCGTTTTGAGCGCGAATGGGAGATTTCGGCCCATAATGCTTATATCTTATTGGACCATGTCCGCTAACACCAACGCGTCTCAGCCTAATAATGCTTATATCTTTTTGGACCATGTCCGCTAACACAAACGCGTCTCAGCCTAATAATGCTCATATCTTAGGGACCGTTCGTTATTTATAAACAGGGTCACCGGAGGAAAATAGGGGAGGGTCATGTCGTTTTATTCTTTGTTGAGGGGAGGGTCACCTAACTTTTTTTTGTCTAGGAGGGGGGGGGTCACCCATCTTTTGTATTAATGAAAACAGCAAAAAATCAAAGTGGCTTGTTTGATTGTTGATTTCTGTCGCCATAACGTTCTCTTTCGTTCCATAGCTCTGTCAACATTGAACAATGAAAATAAGGGAGATTTCCCGGGTTTCTCACGCAAAATACGGAAAATGTCAACATCCGTCTCCATTAACGTTGGAAGGGTTGGAGCAACAAAGTAGCCTACTTTATTTCACGCCTAACAGACTATATCCATTTGGTCAACTTTATCCAGCTCTAAAAAAGCTAAATTTAACTTTGGTTTACTTGTAGTTTACCGTGTAGCCTAGCCTAACTTTAAACAGTGTGCATGCTTATAAAGCATACTTGTGCTTCATTCATCCACACATCCAGGTCCTAACGTTTTGACAAGCATTTCTACCAATTGACCTTGTTCCTGCCCATCTCTAGCTTTGCTGTCTCCATTCTTTCTGTTTTTGTTGTTTGCAAAAAAATATATAGTAGGCCCTATTTATTGGTAACCAGCAACAAGTGCAATTTGTTAATCGCTGTCATTCTCTCTCCTGCCAACAAAAATGTGTTACGTTCCAAAGCAGTGCGTAATTCTGCTTCATAAAGTTGAACAAATACATTGGTCAAATAAATAGCCAGTTTATGGTCTACAGTGTAGAGTTGGTAAGTTATGGTAGACCAACTTGGAGTGAATATACAGGGGGATTTCTTTGGCTCTTAGCCTGGCAGGTGCGCACGTAGACATAGCCTTAGGCCGAACACTGCAAGTGCCAATGAATCGTGCTTTCACGACAACCACGTCGTTAAAGGAACCGTATGTAAGAAATGTATTTCAATTAATCATAAAATGGCCTTGATATGTCACTAGACATTAAGAAATCATGTTCATTTCAAATACTTATATCACTGACAACAGTAGTCCGGCCAGGATATTGTCATTTAAAAAGTGAAGTTGCAGCCCTCAACTGATGTTGATGTTGTCATGTTGTGTTTTGGCCTGATGCGCCACCCTCCACCTATCTACTAATAACGAAGTCAGTAGTGTTTCGGCATCCGGGTTGCCAGGTCTGCCAGTCAGGGGGGAGGGGATACACCGCTCTAAAGTCATTTTAAAGTGATTGCAGTACCAGTTTTGGCCACAATCTTACATACGGTTCCTTTAACTTAAATAGGCCTGTAGGTTAACATCACTCTTCGCATTCAAGCAAGCAAAACGATGATTTGAATAAATCTGTTTCTCTGGAAGGGCAAGGGGTAACAACAGGACAACACAGAGACAGGCCAGAATGCAGGACTAATGTTATGAGAGTATTACAGTAATATGGGATATTCTAGGGGAAAATATTAAAACGGCAAGACAGCTGGGGAAAAGTTAAAATGATAGGCCTAAACCGGAAAAAATTGGCATGTTAGGTATTTTTAGGTCCCTGTGATTATTTGTGAAATTGTGCAAACGGCCTTTTCAAGTCATTTGAGAAGGAAGGAGTGTAGCAAGCTCCCCAAATTGACTTTCGCCTGAGAAATTGAGTTTTGGATAATGTTCAGCTTTCGCAACTTTACAATGACTGAGGAAGCCTAGAGATGGCCACCATCTTGGTGAAGTGTGATGTGTAAGATCAGAAAGCAGAGGGTGAGTTTAGAACGACAGTTAAAGTCGATGTGTTTACACATAGCTTTATAACGTGGGTGGAAGGTATCGACAATTGGCCAGGGAGGGTCATGTCTTTTTTGAAAAGGCTGCTGGAGGGTCGTTGATAATTTTCTTGCAGGCAGGGGAGGGTCATGCAACTTTTGATTGAAGCACTCAAAATCCCTCCGGTGACCCCGTTTATAAATAACGAACGGCCCCTTATTGAACCGTCCGCTAACACTAATGCGTTATAACTAATTGGACAATGTCTACTAACACGTGTTTCAGCCTAAGCCGTCATCAGGTTTTTCATTTTATTTTGATAGTCCTTTTAACTCGAGTTTTTGGGAGTTGAGCGTGCCTGCTTCACCACTTATTTCTGTTTGCAACCATTTGTGTATATACAGTATGTGTGATGTGTGTGTGTGTGTGTGTGTGTGTGTGTGTGTGTGTGTGTGTGTGTACCTGCTCCTTGAGCTCCTGTATCTGCTGGGTCTTGAGGCTGATCTCTGTCTGCAGGCTGTTGAGTGTGTGTGTGACGTCCACCTGGGCCTGGGAGTGTGTTAGCTGGTGTGAGAGCGCGGACACCTCGTCACGCAGCGAGGAGATGAGACGGTCCTTTCTCACACACTCACTCTCAAACACACTCAGCCGGCAAACCTCATCTCCCAGATGCAACACACGTTCCTCCTGAGACAACACAACACAGGAAAGTGTGTGTGAGACAGCAAGATCCATAAGACTGTGTTCCTCACACAACTGTGTCTGTGTGTGTGCTTGTCACCCTATCCACGATATTCTCCAGTCAACAATGGGCGTCGCCATGACACATGTATTCAGAAATATTCTGATATTTCTGTCCGAAGCTGCATTGTGTTGATTTGAATTGTAATGTGGCGGTAGACAGTGCTTGATGTATCCTAAGCCATGTAAAAGCAAACCTTTATATTTTTCTGCCAGTCATATATTATATACAATATCCATATTGAGTGCAGAATTGTCAACATTTCGAAAGAACTATCTGTTGAAGCATATTCTAGTTAGCCTGCTGAGACTGCACATGGTTATAATGTAAACAGTCATAAACTATAATATATAAATATTCTAGATAGCCTGCTGAGACTGTGTGTGTGTGTGTGTGTGTGTGTGTGTGTCAGGCTTGTGCACAATTCAGAATTTGATTGAGAATGACTCCTAAATTCCAATTCAATTCTTGAATTTGAATTGAATTTGAATTAAGGTCAAAAACAGGATGTAGAATTACAATTCGAATTTGAATTAAAGGAAGTAGAATTGAAATTCAATGAAATTCGAAGAAATTCAAATACATAATTTAAGGGTAGTGTTTTACAATGAACCCTCACAGTATATGTCAGATATGATAGCATTAAACACACAACTTGTAACTTAAACAGTAACAAATTATATTTCCACACATAATAGTTTTACTTACTTAAAATGTTATAGTAAGTAGAATTCAGGTTTTGTCTTTTGTTGAGATTACGTAAAATGAGTGTTACTTCATTTTGAGGTAGAAAAGTAAACAGTCAAGTAAACTATACTTGAATTGCTGAAGTTTGCGCTACACTGTAAAATTAGTTTATAATCTTAGTTAACCTGTTAAGAAAAGCATGCAAACTGATTGTCTATGCAATTCCCATTCCAGATTTGTCTGTAATGTCAAGTTGTGCAAACAAATGCTCACTTAGTGTAGTACACTTACAGTACAGTACACAGAATTGCTATTTCAACTAACTTGGTCATTACAATTACAAGTAAAGTATACTGTATGTTTATTTAACACAAAAGGTGTATTGAAGTTGTGCTAACTAATGTCACAGTTCAGCTAACTGATATGACAAAAATGCATTTCCAGAATACCACAGACCCGGCCTACATATTGTTTAAGGGATCACATATTAATCTTTCCTGAAATTCAATCTTAAGCTACAATAACAAAGTGACAGTGACACTAAAGGCTGTATATTGTGTTGTTGTGTAATTGATATGTGATTTATATTGATACATCACCCCATCAATGATTATCCAAAACAGACCAAACCTGTGAGTAGAACTAGTGCTGACAGTTATAGACAGACACAGATCTGTAGCTGGAAACCATACATACAGGTACCCTGTCTCTGCTAAGTTACTGAGGCTAAATGTGAGCTTGATTAGGATTTTTATGGGTGCTCTCCTTGCAAACTTATGTTGCTATTAGACATGGTGGTGTTAGTGGCTGTCCATTACATGCACTCTCCTCTCTGGTCAGGATATTAATATCAACCCCAATGCCTTTACAACATCATGGATACACTGAAATGCCAAAATCAGGCCTTTGAATGAAGTGGTAAAACAAAGTCCTGACTCACTGTGGACATCAAAGATTAGGGGGTTCCCTGAACCGCTGGACAAACCCAGGTGTGTGCCACATATTGGTGGTACATAGTGAGGTCTCCCCTTCATTGTGCAGTACTTTCAGAGTGTAGTAAAACAAAATACCAATGTAACATGTTGCTGAAGTTCTACCCACAGCATTAGAGTGTTTTGGATGGTCATCCACATAAATTACACACCAACATATATTTGTATATTTGTCACTGTCACTTGTAATTTAAAATTGAATTTCAGTAAGGATTAATGTGATATCTTTACAAATATGTGGGCCAGGGCAGTGGCATTCTGGAAGTGCAGAATGTAACATCAGTTAGCACACCTTGTGTAATATACTTTACTTGTAATGACCAAGTTAGGTTAAATAGGAATTCTCCTTAGTGTAAGTGTACTACACAAAGTAAGCATTTGTTTGCACAACTTGGAATTCCTATCCCAGATTAGTCTGTAATTTCAAGGCAATCGGTTTGCATGTTTTACAGGTTAAGTAAGGTTAACTAACTAACTAACTTTACAGTGTAGCAAAACTTAAGCAATTCAAGTATAGTTTACTCGATTTAAATGATCATGTTCACTTAAATTACTCCTTTTAGCCAAGTTATCAAAAAGCAAAATCAACATAATCAACAAAAGACAAAAACTGAGTTATACTAACTAAACATTTTAAGTAAGAATAGCTATTCAATTTTACAATCCAAAGTAACTTTCCCAAAACTGAATGCATGTGAGATTCAACACATTCTTCCTGTTGTTTGACTGTGGAATTGCATTGAATTGCCATGAATTTAATTCCACTTCCTGTCATTCCAATTCAAATTCAACTTCCTGTGGGGCGGAGCCAATTCAATTCAAATTCCAATTTGTGAATTAAATGGAGATCCATTCTAAAATTCGGAATTTTGCACAAGCCTGGTGTGTGTGTGTGTGTGTGTGTGTGTGTGAGTAAGTCTTCCTTACCTTCTCTTGCAGGAGATGCTGCAAGGACTGCAGGCTCTGTGACACCATTGGACTTCTGGCTGAACTTTTACTTCCTGTGTTGCCAGGCCAACTTCCTGTGAGGTAGAGCACAGTGCACTGTCAGTGTTTACCTACAAATGGCCATGAGTCAGGTGGGGTATACTACAAATCTCTATTAGTGGGTTAGCGAGGTATGTTGCGCTCAAAGCCAGGGTATGCTGTGACACGAAAGTGGATCTGTTTTAGTGTCGCTATATCACCATGGTATCTTATGCTGTCAACCAAACCTGGTTGAGAGGAGGTTATGTGCTAAATTATAGCTCAAATCGTGTAATCTACCGCCCACTGACCAATCAATTGTCTTAAAAACAAAGTTCTCTCACATGTAGGATTCTGTCATATATCTTACAGGTGGAGCTCCGCCTCTACTAACATTTTGGATCTCAAATGCGCTTTAATAGGGCTGTGCGTGCAAATATCCCACTATGGACGTGCATACCATACAACAACTGATGACAATTGATTTATTTGATGTTATAGGTTAGACACAAAAAATTACCGCAGTGTAGATTAAGCTATCGCTCATGAATGCGGAAGTAACTGTTTTTAAATAGAGGTGGTCTTGTGTGTCTCCACGTTTCACGATTGGCCAATGTCATCCCAACACCGAGAACGTGCACAGATCTGAGCTGAAAGCCTAGTTTGACAAATATATCACATAACTGCTATCGTAGAACACTTAACGTATACCCCTGAGTCAAGGCTTTGTCAAGCCTCGATATGTCTACATAACCTAGATATGTCTAACATGCTTTGTAGTATACCCCAAGGGTGTGCTTACCTGCCTATGAGAAGGCGGGGTTAGGGTGTTTACCTGGCCTATGAGAGGGCGGGGTTAGGGTGTGGCTCTGCCCGGGGCGTCTGGTTCCTGCGCTGGCCGGGCGCGTGCGAGGGGCAGGGCTCCGTGTGGGGGGTGGGGTGTGAGGGGCGGTCCTTCCCAAACCCAGGCAGGGGGCACTGCGCTCTGATCTCTGCCCAGCAGGGGGAGCTACACTCACACGCACACACACACACACACACACACAGACAGACACAGCACACACACAGCACACACACAGACACGCATACAGACACACATACAGCACACACACATATGAACACAACTGGTAACATGGCCCTCTACCTCCACAACAATCCACTTTGTGTGTGTGTGTGTGTGTGTGTGCGTGCGTGCGTGCGTGCGTGCGTGCGTGTGTGCGGCGCATGACAGGATATCAATGCTAAGTACCGGGACGCTGCTGTCCACCGTCAGATCATAGGCGGAGCCTCCATAGCCAAAGTGCAGCTGGTCTCCTGGCGACAGTCTGACACTGGCGTTATGGATACGGCATCCGTTCACGTACGTGCCGTGGGAAGAGTCGAGGTCGGTGAGGACGTGGCAATGCTCCGCCTCACACCACTCAATCAGGGCATGGCTCTCCTCCACTCCTGCATTCTGGCAAAGGAAAACAGAATTATAACCAGCCAATCAGATACAAGAGCAGCAGCCTATCTCAGCTCACCATTATTCTGACCAATCAAAACCTGCATCACTTCCTTATTGAGCCAGGAGCAAGATCGTTGTCAGGAGATAAACTTATTAAATAAAGTAAATTAGGCCTACTAATGGACCATCAAAATCATGATCTTATAATACCAGCCAACCAGAGACACATCATCGCAGGAGATCATATCAATCAATCAAAGCCGATCAACCAATCAATAGGAATCACAGTGAGGCTTCCGCAGTAGGCTAGGCCTACAGTGGAATGGCACGACTCCCGCTGGACACATGCTCAGTTACTGCCAGTGCTGGGTTCAAGCTTTTAATTGGAGAAGTTAAATGGGTGCTTTTCCAGTAGCCTGCGCTGGAGCAGCATTCATTAATTCAATTATATTTCCTATCCCTAAATTACACTGTTACCAAACTGTGGTAGACCTAATCTTGTTGTAGAATGTGTAGTGGGCGGGTGTTACCCGTAAACAGAGATCGTTGTCCTGATGCCTCCCGACCCTTGTCGTTTTGGGTTGGAGTTTGAAGACCCAACCCTGGGTGTTCAGGTATGCCTTCATCCTCGGATAAAACCCGCGGGAGATTCCCCTACTCAGTCAAGCTCTCAGACTGACCGCAGGCGCGAGAGAACACTCCGAACACATACAACCACTGGGCACGGCTAAAACCTAGTTCCATACAACGAAGCTGCCAAACTTGCAGCCAATGTTTTCCAAACAATAGAGAAATGCTTAGTTCAAAATAGAAAATAAATTCAACAGCTAAACGACATGTTTAAATATCAATGTTAAACAACAGAAACAAGAAGATATAAAGCTGAATACTCACTACAAACAAACCATCCAGTCTTGGAAAGGATTGTATATAAGCGCCATGGTAACCTAAGGCGAAACTCCGCCTTCGGTCACGTTTAAGCAGAAAGTAGCCTAGTCTGGAACTGAGCCAGGACGAGCCAGTTCCCCTGTATAAATGGTAGCCTGGCTTTTAAACTGCGTTTAGACCATGGACCCTAATTAGGCTACTGCAGTTAAATGTTCAGACATGCTCGTCGCCTTTTTCTTGTCTCATCAAACAATTAAATAGTTAAATTTGTTACGCTACGATGCAATAGCTCACTTAAAATCAATGTATTAAAACTGAAATTGTATAGGCTATTCATATAATAGCCTAGCGTTGTTATTGTAAAATGCTTAATATCAATATTGTTTAAAGTGTTTTTGTACTCTAGGTCTACCCTACCTGTGAATATTTTGTGTAGGCCCTAATATATGAAATGTATGTAAATTACTGTTGCAACACTGGAATTTCCCTCTGGGTATTTTAAAGTAATTATAGGCTATCTATCTATCTATCATTCTATCTATCTATCTATCTATCTATCTATTACATATTGTCCCTGGAGCAATTTGGGGTTAAGAGCCTTGGTCAAGAGCACAACTTGCTGACTATATGCTAGCCCAACTCCTTAACCACTACACACTGCCCCAGATCTATTACAGTTTTGAGAAAAGGGTAGACGGTTTCAAAAAATGTGTTTTAGCAATTGTGAAAAACAGTATACCGGAAAAGACAGACACTTCTACTCTGGAAATCCAGAGTTCTCGCGAGAACACAATTTGAATGTGCTCAGCAAGTTACTCTGGCAACTAATGATGCTCGTTACCTCTGCCCATGAAACCGAGCTACAATCGTCGAAGTCTGGAATCAGTTAGTAAACATTGGTCGTACTGTTATCCAATTGCGTCGAAGTCCAGAATCAGTCAGTAAAAATTGGTCGTAGTGTGATCTTTTGAAATGCATGCCTGTGCAGCCCCTCGAGTTGGGCCATTTTCATTACTTGTGGCCAGAGCCTTAATCTTTCTAGATTTCCGGGTCTGGATTTCCAGGCTAAGACATTTTCAGTACTGTAAATGAGAAGTACAGTACATTGCAGTCTACAGCCTACAATGTACTCTGAATGCCTCACTGATATTTTTATGCACCATTGAATTACTCTTTCAAATCAACAGCAACACACTGATGTGTTTTACAGTTTTTAATTTGTTAATATAAAACACTGCAGTCTTTCAAATCAACAGCGACACACTAATGTGTTTATATAAAACACTGCAGTCTTTCAAATCAACAGCGACACACTAATGTGTTTATATAAAACACTGCAGTCTTCAAATCAACAGCGACACACTAATGTGTTTATATAAAACACTGCAGTCTTCAAATCAACAGCGACACACTAATGTGTTTATATAAAACACTGCAGTCTTCAAATCAACAGCGACACACTAATGTGTTTATATAAAACACTGCAGTCTTCAAATCAACAGCGACACACTAATGTGTTTATATAAAACACTGCAGTCTTCAAATCAACAGCGACACACTAATGTGTTTATATAAAACACTGCAGTCTTCAAATCAACAGCAACACACTGATGTGTTTTACAGTTTTTAATTTGTTAATATAAAACACTGCAGTCTTTTCAAATCAACAGCACACTAATGTTTATATAAAACACTGCAGTCTTTTTAATTTGTTAATATAAAACACTGCAGTCTTTCAAATCAACAGCGACACACTAATGTGTTTATATAAAACACTGCAGTCTTTCAAATCAACAGCGACACACTAATGTGTTTATATAAAACACTGCAGTCTTTCAAATCAACAGCAACACACTCGTTTCTCCGTCGTTATCGGGAGACTCGGCCCTGGACTTAAAAACTGTCATCTGAGTACAACAATACTTCTTTGCCTTTTTACAGAAATAAAGAAAAATAGAATCACGTATCAATACAATACTGTAAGTGAATGTACTCTAAACAAATAAATAATGTAGCAATGAAACTAAAAAAAAAAAAACAATTACTGGAGAAATTGCTATTGAAAAAAAGAAACTTCTGCCTTCTATTCAGATCTGGCCACAAGTTCTCGTCGACATCGCAGGTGATGACTTCTCGGGGTAGGCAACGGGGAAAATATCACCTTGTGTGCCATATATGCACCCTTACACTTACCCCACCTCAATGTCTCTGCATGCCCCTTCCATTGCTTGCAAAAGAGGCATGCAGGTATGTGGTTGGTGGTCATACTGTATACTTTTCATTGGCCCACTGAAAATAATTATTTGATAGGATTTAGAAAAGGGTAGTAAAGGGGCAAATACAGAACTGTACACGGGTATTCAATGTAAAAGTACACACTTGAACAGGTATACAATAATTTACCTGAAGTCTAGTTGCAGTGCTAAGTGTCAGACTGATTGGTGTTCAGTTTTGTCTGTGTTGTTTTCAGGTGGGTTCAGGTGTGTGGGTTTTACCAATTGCAGATGTGCTTGCATTGTGAATAAGTGTTTTGACTGTTTTCTCAATGATAACATATTCACTTTTGAACAAAGTGTCTAATGTAAGAGATTGTGTGTGTTTTGCAATAAGTGTGTTGCAGAATTGCAAACAAAGTGCAAAGCAGAACATGTATATGCTATGCTAGGTTACACAGTGTATATGCTAGATGTTTAGGTATTGAGGCTTTGGTCTAAGCATTTGTTTTTAGTGTGTAAGCAATGGGCAAAACCTGTACCGTATGACATTTGTGCTTTATTTGTGTTTACTTCTTGTCACTTGTGGTTACCATTATGCATCACAATGCAAAATGTCTTTTATTGCATGAGAATGTGTTTAGTTTTGCAAAAAGAGTCTATGAGATCTGAAAATTGTGTTTTATATGTGAAAATTGTTTCACCAAATAAAAGCTTGTTAACCAGCTTGTTTGACCACCCTATGATGGTTAACCTACTAGACTAACAAAACAAAAAAAAGGTGATCGATTCAGAAGAAGGCAACTGAGAATTTGGTTCAGAGAATTCCCAGAGTTTAGTGTTTGTACAAAAATAGAGCATCACAGTCCCGCCCCTCCTCCGAGAGAGTTTAGTTTCCGGAAGTAAATTTCCCATTCATTTCTCCCATTGACGTTTTGGAAAAATCCGTATCTAAAGAGTTTTAGAACATGTCTGAGGCTAATCAGCTACGGCGTAACTCATAAGCATACAACATATCATTTCGAGTGAAAAAACGAAGAGAAAGTCCAAAAAAAGTCAAAGGTACAAGACTGTGTACATATTAGGGGTTTGCACGGCGTGTCATCAGATTTGGACGTTGCCATATTGGAGATCCTCGCCTCATTAGAAAGCATTAGGCACTGAAGTAAATCCCTAACATAGTCAAGGAAAATGGTTAGTTATTGCCGTGTTTTAGGTTGTATCAATAGGTCAGATTGAGAAAAACATCTGGTGTAGGTATCGACTTCCAAAAGTTATTAAAAAACCAGGGAGAAAGGAGAATAATGCCAGAAGTTATCAGAGGAAGGGGGGCGCTTGTGGTTGAACTTGGTACTTCGTCTCCCCAGACCCGGCGGCAGACACAAATTCACGGACGGGCATTACACCTTTCCAGGGGGGGCACTGAAACTTAAATTGATCATGGTAGTTTAAGCTTACACTTGACAAAACATTCCAATATGAAAATGTAGATGCAATTGTTGTAAAATGGTGCAGCTCCTTTAAAGAGAGCCCCTGTCGCAGGGATGGAGAGAGAAAGCGAGAGGGATATGTGTGTTAGAACTGAGATGCGTGTGGAAAAAGTAGGCGTGCTGTTGAGACTGGAGCTAGTCATATTCAAAATAATGCAAAAATAAATCCGCAGATAAAACCAAAATCCTCGTTCATTTGCTAACCACTTTCAGATAGAGTGTTAGGGAGTTAGCCCGAAGTTACGGATAACCCGGCCCTGGAGATGGTAAGCTCCTGTTCTCCGACTAGGTCAGAAGAAAAAAAAACTGTAAAGGTTAACGCTATCAAACAAACCCAGAAACTACTAGGCCTACTTCTACTAACTACGATATGAGATATAGCCTACCTGCGAGCCGATAAGCTGTATTTGTCATCGGATGACAGGGGTTAGTGCAGAAGTGAAGTAGACTGCCCGCGTAACCTCCTCTCCATTTAGGTGATGGGCTTACCTAATGTTCCTGATTGATTAGCTACGGAATAATACAGATTTTACCAGTTTTATTTGCTACTTGCTAGATTGACAAACGTATAGGCTAGGCCTACATTTAATAAGTGTTCAAAATCAATCTATGGGATTGGGGTTGGTTGGAGCAGCCAAGCTCGTTCAGGGCGGGCACGGATGACTTCCAGGACGGGCCTGGCCCCCCAAAGCCCCCCCATGCCGCCGGGACTGCGTCTCCCTCACCCAACTCATATGGATCTGCGCTGCCAATAAACTGTAATTTCTCGAAACATCGCACATTTTCTTGTGGTCCAAGTCCTGCCCTATATGCCTTTGCATCTTAGACACATTTTGATGAGCTTTTCTGTTGTTTAGACACGGCTACAATCACGTAAGATATCCAAAGTGCATAATACTCCTCCATTGTACTTCATTCACCGAGTATCGCCAATATGGCCGTGCATGCTGGGTTACCACATAGACAGTAAAAGAAATGGACGAACAGACTCCGTCGTTCTCAATAGAGTGTCCCAGTGACGCCACTTCCATTTGCCTCCATGGGACCTATCTTTCAAAAAATTTTGAACGCCAGTCTATGGCGAAAAAGAAATTATTTTCTGGTCCCGGTTGACTTGTGCCTTGAATTACCCATATGATGTTTGTCAATTTTAAAGACAAATTTTCATGTAAAGACATTTGCAGTTTGTTTCGTAACTATTGAATTACAACATTGTGAAAGATCGTAATTCCCACGACTACAAAACCATCAGTCGCGCTAGTGACGTTAGCTCATACACAGCCACACTAGATTGTACAAGCATACCAGCAACAGGTCTTAATTGGGCTTTCCTTGCCGATGAAAATACCATGAGTCAGAGGATTTAACACATCAGGTAAGTTGTATTCGTCCATAGACTGTACATTAGATACTGTTAAGTGATATTGCAGGCAGCAAGATGCAACCGTTAACTAGCATAACAGCTAATCATATCGTTAATTACGTTGGTGGCGCATACATCGTTCGAGGCGAGAGATGTAGTCCACTGCGGATTCGCACAAAACCAACATAACTTTTTGAAGTCTATCGAACAACAGTACTTTCTTGGCGTGAAAAATTATCTTTTAAATTCACACACATCATATGTGAAATTCGTGGCACAATTCAAACTGGACCAAAAAATAATTGTTATCTCTCCATTAACTCCCGTTCATATTTTTTTGAAAGATGGGTCCCTTGTAGCGGAAGTAAAACGGAAGTCACTAGGACACTCTATGGGAGGGCACTGAGTCATTTTTCAGTTGGTCCCCCCAGTACTGCGCAGACTCACACTTAACTGAATCTTGTAACTCATATAATAGATATACAGAAATTCTTCTCACACTTCCTTCGCCTTCAAAGTCATCAAAGTTAAACATTTATTTATGTTTTATTATTAATATCATCCTCACAAGTGATATCAAGTCGTGTTAATGTTGAAACTACCACACATGATCATCTTCAAAAACAATCATGGTAAAACAAAACAAACCTACGGTCAATCCATCGAAAACCTCTGAAATGATTATCGTTATACTACCTAACAGTAAAACTACTGTTTTTCATTAGGTTTACTTGCCTCTATGCTTTACCTTAACATACAATGCTATTGTAGGCTACATTGCTTTGTTCACGAGTTTCCGTGCTGGCTGGACTACGCTTCTTATCCAAACAATACAGTTATCTCCCTTCAATGCGTTAGCTTCCCTTCAACCGGACATGCTAAACATTCTTCTTACGGGAACCTAACGTTACGCATTTGAGGTAGTCGAGTCTTGTTTAAGCCTTTTATTGTTTATGTAGATAACACAGAAGCTAAAATATCGGCACATGATATATGTTATATGAAGTTATGGGAGTTCAAAAAAATCCTAAATGAATGGGCGTTCTATGGGGAGAGTATCGTAACGTTAGCAGTGTGCATTGCTTCATATTGTCAGAGAATGTCTAATAAGGGGAGAACTGCCACTCTCGGAAAACTTCCGGTTTCTGAACTGGTTGCAGTTCCTTCTGTGGTTCCACATGAGGGCTTCGTCCACGAAAGTGCAGAATGCATGGAGGTCTATGGAGCTGTACCCCTCAAAATCCACTTTTCTCGGGATATAATTTTTTTTCATGTAATTTGAATATTGTATTCGAAAGGGGAGGCAAAGAAAATACACTTGGTTGAGTATTATATTTTTTAAAGTCACTTAATTGTTCTAAAAAGCCTTTCAAACGTGTCAATGACGTCACTCATTAGCACAATGCTAGCGTGTTATGGGCAACAACGACCCAAATTGTAAGAAATCAAAAGGACATAGGTACTCGTTCATTCAACTTTTGACCTATAACCCATGTTGAAGTTATACAAACTACAATCAAATCTGAGATTTGTCAACGATAATCAGGTGAAAGAGACAAATTTAGCCGTCTAGCTCCATTGACTCCCATTCATTCTGCACTCATGGCGATCGCCCCCACTGGAAATCTGGTGGAACTGCAACCAAAATTCGGTACAATGGGACTTAATACGGAGTGGCCAGGCTCTCCGTAGACAGGCTCTGATATTGTGCAGCGCTTCATATCTGACTGCCATCCTGATGCATGGACCGGTGCATGGTCTGCTCTTGGACCACCATATTCAGTTTATTAACTTGCTGTGAATTATTACACAAAATGTTCATTAAATGTACGAAGAAGTATTTCTAGGTTAATGATTGATGATATGGCTCGTACAGTATGAAGGCTACAGTAGCCTAGCTAATGTTAACTAGCATTACCAACCTCCCTGCAAAACTCACCACACAACTTCGTAGGTTTGATAGGTCTTGTCCCTCATGCTGGCCCTTACAATCCCACAAGCTGACCCTCGATACACAACAGTCAATAATGTGACCCGATTTAAAGTGGTTTTCACCCCTTTGGACACTCTTGATTTCGTCTTTGAAACAGTGAAATATTCACGGGGGAATGGACGGTTTGCTAACCATTACCATCGACTAAGTTGATGTTTCATATAAACAACAATTCATATTCATAGAAACAACAAGGTCACTAAAACATAATATATTTCATACCTGTGTTGCAGCATGTAGGCTAATGTTAGCAGCATTATAATGACATTCTAATGTCTGAAAGGCTAATGATTAGCCTATCGGCTACCTGAAAAGTTAAGTGTTCAAACTAGCATTTCCAGTGTTCTATTTGATGGTGTATTGGCCCTGATATATAAACCACAATCCTTGTTGATACAAGTACCAATGTTCGTCTAGAAAGTTTTTATTTACATTAAGAATTTCGCCATAGGCAGTAAAAGACTCCGCCATCTTTGTCAATAATTTTCGCTGATAAAGTTTCAAACTATGACCTTAAAGGTCTCATCTCATCGTTTTTTTTATTAATTTTGCTGTGGTCTCTAGTATTAATGAATGCCCTGTGAGCTGGTTTTGGTGAAAAAAAATGCTCTCCTGCGTCTATTTCATGCTGTTCTAGTTTCGTGGGGAAGGTGGGAGGGGAGGAACGACAGGATTTGCCTCTTGCTCATGAATATTCATGACATGTTAATGACCTCGCCTCTGATTGGCTAACAGTACTGTGACGCTCCCTCCAGTGCGTCCTCATCCGATTCTGCCTGTGCTATGCTCCATATTCAACTTTACTGTGTTAAAACCTGGCTAAAACTCCAGTCAAAACTGTTGCACAAAATGTCTTCGGAGATACAACTTCATGTGTTTGATCTTAGTATCCGAGTAGGAAGAAGAACCGCTTCCTGATCGTTTGTCGGTGAACGTTGGTTTAAAATAGAATGGTAACAATTGCATGTCAGCTTAAAATTTCTCCTAGGTAAACGTTTGTGGCAATCGTCATCTTGCATTCAAGTAATAAACAGTTAAAATAAAGACCTATTTCTTTACACAGTCAAAAGTCTTTGCAATCTTCCTCGTAGATATTTTACTTCACAACACAGGTTATAAGCACCCTAAATACAGTTCAGCCACTGACCTAGCCTGCTAATTGTATGCTATCGGAATAGATAGTTATGGTTTGAATTCCATGATACTATAATTGTAAGACCACTTGGTCATAGCCCAATATATATATAGATCTAAATGCAAACACACTTACCTACTCCTAGCTATATTTCGCTGGAATGCCACCAGAATGCCAACAGAAGCAGAGAATGTCGTGTGCTGCAAGACTTCTCAGGTAATGACAACTATGGCTTTGATAGCCTACATTGGCAGAGGTTAGCCTACTCAAGTTGTTTTCTGTCACGTATGACCCTATAGGAATCTTATAGTATAAGACTACTATAGAAAAACTATAGCAGTTATAGGATATTATAGAGTTATTAGTAGTGCTTTTACAGTATGTCCCAAAATACATATTCCTATAAGATTACTATAATATGTTGTCCCAAACTACTATAAGATTCCTATACTACTTTTTCGTAAGGGGATTGCTCATGTGGTTAGAAAAATGGGCAACACCAGTAGCCTACCCCTGTTGTCTGTATGACCCTGTACCCAGGATTACCAGTCTGCCTTAACATAATGTACTCCCTTCAAAATGCACTAAACATTCGACTATGACGACTATGGCCCCCTGTGAGACAGAAAATATGAAAGGTAAGATAAACCTTTAGCCTAAAAGGGACAAAAACTGATGCAACTCCTAAAACTAATATACAAAACAGGTCCATTTTCAATAAATAGCTTTATTATATTTACATACAGCAGTGGTACTCAAAGTGTGGTCCGCAAGCTCTCTCAAGTGTTCCACAAGTAGATGTGGTAAAATATAATAGATGAATTGTTTGCAATATTGACCCAACTTGTATGTAAATCCAAACAGTTCTGCAACACTGATGTAACCTACAGTATGCCAGTTTAAATCATATGAATCCTCTGACACCATAAGCAAGGTGCAAAGACAATAAGCAAGGTGGTTCAGTGAGAAGGACTATTGTGTAATATACTGTTGAAGTAGGTCTACTGTTTTTTTTTTTGCTAGGTGGTCCGTGATTTTTTTTGTTGTTTAAATTATTATTATTTAAGTGGTCCTTGGTCTGAAAAAGTTTGAGAAACACTGACAAATAGTAATATTGCAGTCTATTAAAATAATGCAAACACAAAACAAGAACATCCAAACTATGCACAGAATTAACGATGTCCTCTTTTTGCCAGACGATGCAGACATCTGGCCTACAGATCCTTTGTAAGATGGTGCTGGGATTATTTAGGGAAAAAGGTTGGAGTTGTTGTTTCAGCTTGTGTTGTCCTGGGTATCCGAAGGGACAACACACAAAACACATTCGTTGGCTGTGATGATTCTATTACATTGCTCATTGATTGCGCTGGGCCATAGGTGGAGCCATCAGGTGTTATTGTGGAGATGTCACTTTCATCCTCCTCCTCCTCTTGATCAACCCGAGGTCTTCTAGCTGGCTTTGGATGAACAGGCTTGATGGGAGTAGAGGTAGCAGGCCCCCATGCCCATGGTGTATCCGAAGTGCTTGTATCAATACTCATACTTTTCATGAAGTATTCTGTTTGGGTACCTAAAGTAAATAAATGTGTATTACTGTCAAGTTACAAGATACTAATAGTACACAGGACATTCACTATCTCACACAAAACTGTACTGGCACAATGGAAACAAAAATATTTTAGTGACTGTGGTAAGGTGTATGATGTACTAAGTAGCACACCCACAAGAAGACATTCAGTAATATCAATTATATCTGTTATGCAATTCATGGGTTTCATCAGGTCCATTTACACAGGTGTATTAATCAAGCACCATGCCGTCTGCATTCATAATCGAGGTACTTGATTTTATACACCTGTGGAAAGTGACCTGATGAAACCCATGAATTGACTTTTCCAACATTGACGAAAGCACATAAGAACCTGTATTAGCCTACTAGAAAAGACTTCTAGAAACTAACTAGCACAACAATAAAAGTTAGATCACAAACCTTTGCTTCTAACGTGATGACCTAATGTTGGCTAGAAAGCTGTGTAGCCCGACATGAGGATGTGCTCTGGAAGACATACAAAACACTAAGTAAACAGCAAGTAATCAAACAAAACATCATTGTAGGCCTACAAAGGCCAATGTAATAATGGCAAGAAGACATAAATTATACTGAAGTGTAAATACCTGGGCTCTAGTGATAGCAACTTAGCCTAATAGTGCACGGGTATTGTGTGTTTGATTTTCCCTGTTTAGACTAGAACAATACCCGTCCTTAGTTGAGCATAAGATATTGTTGCCAATCTTATTATTTGTGGTTTAACAAGATTATAGGTTCAACAAGCTAAATCTCTGGGTAGTGTGGTCATGCAGGTTCTTCTGAGTGTAGCTACACCAGGCACGTAACTGAAGCATTCCATTCGCGTTGGGTCTTCTGCAACAATTAGCTTCCAATAGGCCTAATCAATGGAAGTAGCTACACCTGGCGCATGGCCTGTAGGCTACGTTCCAAAAAATAGACCATTCCTCTAATGGATTTTACCAGAGCCCTTCCTATTAAACATTCTCTGAATTTACACGTCGCGAACAGAACACTTCAGTTACATGCCTGGTGTATCTTCCTTTAATATAGGCTAGCCTAAGCCTAGCTTGTGCCCTTTTCATGCATGCTAACGTGAAGAATATGAACATGCTATTTTGTTGTTAGGTAGAAAAGTTTGTTTGTACTTACAGCCTGTGAGCTGGTGGTCGATCGTTGTGACCGTACAGGTCCAGGTTTTCAGAACATCGATGCAAAACCACTTTCTAACTGTAGGCAGGCACAGTGAGTGTGGTCAAAATGATTGGAACAGAACTAATGTTGCACTATACTTCGGTGGTGGTGTTCCAACGATAAATTTCAACCATTTCTTCCTCAACTCTTCTTTCTAAGGCAAGACATGCAACATTGATGTGTTATTGCCAATCTCCTGGCCAAAATCTTCCTGTCTTCCTGTGGGCGGTCACAAGCCAAGGTGGGCGAGGCCATGAATAATTGTTTTCCCTGCGGCGTCACAGGGAAGGGCTCTTTCTGATTCGCTTGTTTTTCCGTGTATTTTCTTTCATTGGCTAATGCGGGCAATGGGGGTAGAAGATCATTTTCACGTGCAGCATGCATATTCAACTTGGAGTGAGCTATAGTATTTTGAAAGGAACAAGTATTAAACGGTTTCTCGGTGAATGAGACCTTTAACGGCCTTTCCACCAATCAGGGGAATTCCACCATCACTGTGGGATTGTTCAGGATTGTGGGTAATGAAATACTTATCCAAGACATCGCGAATAAAAGACATTTAGGGACCGTTAGTTATTTATAAACGGGGTCACCGGAGGAAAATAGGGGAGGGTCATGTCGTTTTATTCTTTGTTAAGGGGAGGGTCACCTAACTTTTTTTTGTCTAGGAGGGAGGGTCACCCATCTTTTGTATTAATGAAAACAGCAAAAAATCAAAGTGGCTTGTTTGATTGTTGATTTCTGTCGCCATATAACGTTCTCTTTCGTTCCATAGCCACTGAAACCATCATAGAGACTGAAATAGTTTTCAAATAAATAATAATAGCCTTAAGTAGGCTATACAACTTGTTCTCAAATGGGAAATTCATTTCACTGACTGTAAAATAGAATGGAAAATTATAATAATTTGTCACCATTTCATTAACAATAAATAGGCTATTGAATGGAAGTGCAGGAGGTAGCTTACTTTGTGAAACAAGTAGCCTAATGGCATATTTAAGTCACACACAAACAAGTGGTACAAATAGCAGTCAGTCACTTAAGTAAATTAAATAAACCTGAAAAACGCTTTAAGTATTTTGGCAGGCATATCTGTAGGCCTACTAAGAAGTTAGATGTCATAATGCAAGAATGTGTAGTCAGGTTGATATAATATGAAAATTAGTTGCACTTGAGGAATATTTTGCTTTATTTTGTTGGTGTTCTTTATAATTTATTATGATGTTTGTTTAATTGTTTGATTTCATACTGTTTTTGTGCAGACAAACGTTGCATCAGCCAAATTACACCAAGTGTGATTGGACCAGAAGATTTAGCCATCGATATCAGTCGGATTCCAAAATTAAAAAAAATAAGGAAAAGTCGACTTGTACGTATTTTCAATTCTAAACTGACTTGCTTGTTTTAATAATATGTTTTGTTAAGTCCTTAGACAGTTTATCCTTATGTTAAACTGTTGTTTTTAATCAGAAACCATGGATTCCATCCATGTCTGCTGGGAGCTCACACGGTAGGCCTAATATAATTAATGTCATATCAATTGTTATTGATTTCATCTACTTTCATCTACTTTCATTACTACTGCATGAAAGCCTTAAACATATGTTTAAGGCCATATGTTTAAGTCTTTCATTCAGATTGTAGTAAGTAGTACATTTCAGCACTGAGTTTCAGTTTCAAATATATAATTTTCTTTTAGCTGTACAGGCACCTGCCCCAGCACCTGTTCCAGCTGTACCACTCTCAGGCATTAAGCAGGCCCTAATTATGGGTAGAATGTCATGTTGTTATTTGTCAATTCAGTAAAGTCTGGTTCAAAACATTGAAGCCATGGGTAAAATGTCGTAAAATTTTTTCACAATTGCTAAACCACATGTTTTGAAACCTTCCACCCTTTCTTGAAACTGTAAACACAAACCCCCATTCTCAAACTACATTCACAAACCCTCTGACACTTTTTGCAAAACTAGACAATTGCCTAAAATCAGTTTACCTGGGCTCAAAACCAAACAATGTCTTCAGATCATATAAAGCAGTCAAAATGAAAACACTATTAATCAGTCATTACACACTACATCAGTGGTGGGCAGCCGTGGCCTACTTGTTAGTGCTTCGGACTTGTAATCGGAGGGTTGCCGGTTCGAACCCCGACCAATGGGCATGGCTGAAGTGCCCTTGAGCAAGGCACCTAACCCCTCACTGCTCCCTGAGCGCCGCTGTTGCAGGCTCTGTCATGAACGTGTCATAAATGTTTCTGACTTCAGTGTCATTCATTCATATTATCATGACAAGATGACACTGTTTGGGTTGTCTTCATTATGACAACCTGACATTAATCAAAGTGAATTTACCAGAAGTTGTCTTGGTCATGACAAGTTGACATACATTTTTTTTGGATGTCTTGGTATCGGGTTTGTACTGTCATTTTTAAATCAATTGCTAGTTTCCTGTACATGGATTGAGTATTTCACTAAATACTTCTACCATGTGCTTTTTGTGGAGGCTTAATACTTTGGCCTTTGAACCTTACCTCACCATGTGAGACTAAATTGATTTTATCCCTTAGGTTCCGGTTCTGGCCCTGCATGCCTGGATGAGAATGAAGAGGAAGAGGACCACGAATGTATGTACTATAATGTTATTTGAAATTAGATGCATTAACTGTGCATGTCTTTTTTTAATCATTTCATAATCTTTTGTTTGATTTTGATAGGTACAGTTGTGGCAACCTCAGAAGTTGTCTCACTATCTGTAAGTGGAAACATGTTTATGTTATAAGCCATATTTCAATTGTTGCATATAATTTCACATTTTATGTACAATAAACCATAACACATTGCTTTGCTTCATCAGTTTTGTGACATCGACCAAAATCGGCACGAGCTACTTAGCTCTGAACACATCATGTTATGTGGCCGTGCTGGACAGAGTCAGGTGTATCTCATAGAGAGGTACTATGATGAAACCTTCACCATAGTAGGTTTACCGCACAGTACTGATTTGATATAAGTCTATGGGAATAATAGGTATGTTATTATAGGAATATATGTGGGAATATAAAGTGTTGTGTTTGTTGGTGTGTGTGTGTTTTACAGACTTCCAAGTATGTTTTTGTGCAGAGGAAGGTGGTTGAATTTGCAGATGGACCAAATTGGTGCCACAGCTGTTCCTGCAATGCTGGAGTTCAGAAGCAGCTTGCAATTATTAAAAAAAGCACCATGTTTTTTTCAGGTAAAAAAGCTATAGAGCAGTGGGGTATATAAAAGTCAGGTTAGTAAGTAGGAGATTAGGTAAATGTTACGCCAGAGTTTTCAATTCCACTAAGACTTAGGCCTAATACTGTACTTGTTTTTAAAGATTTTAACTGATTTGTTAAGTGTTACTACATTAAATCACTATGATATTCACTATCTAATATGGGTAATATGTACATACTGGAGGATCCAAGTTTGAAAAATTATATGATAAACTTAGGTGTAGCATTTAGGTCATGTTTTTATGACAGGGGTATATATGTGGCAATTTGAGACAAAGTGAAGGATTGAAAATTGCTGGAGGATGTCGGAAGACAAATGTACTTTCCAACATGTATTGTTTTTCTGATTTCTAAGTGTGAGAGAATGTGCCAGCAGTATACCATATGCCATTAGACTTCATCTTTGTCCTTACATGAACAGCAATAAGCTCAATTCCCTCTTCAGTTCTCAACAGATCAGTCTTGCCCTGTTGTGTAACATTGATTAAACTGTTGAGTGTATTGCACTGTCCTGTAAGAAGGGCCAGGTTCCGGGTACAACGTAGTGTGTATGTTTCAACTGCATTTTATAATGTTACAATCCCATGGTTTTGTGATGGTGTCTTTCTGTTATTCTTGTGGGTAGTGATAATGCATCATAAGTTGACATGTTTTGTATTTTATTTTTAATTGTTATTAATTTCATTTCTACTTAAATGTTTTGTAGATTTTCTTGCCCTCTACCCCAGTTGCATCCATGTCCAAACACTTATTACAATGATCGGGCAGGAATTACGATATGGTATGTGTTTGACCTGTCTGTCTGTTAATGTATGTTACATTGTGTAGAACACTGACAGTCACACTGAATTGTTCAAAAGTGCTTAAATCGCCGCTTACATACTGTATCTCACTGATAAATGTATTGCTTTCGCAAACAATTGTCAGTAGCAGTAGGAGCAATAATTGTGCTTTTGCTGATGTGCCACTTAACCACTGTGCTCTTTTATCGCCTTGCTTTTCTCATTTTGTTTGTATGCATGTGATTTTTCTTGGGTTTTGGTTTTGTTGTGTGTTTTTGTATCTTTTCTGGGATACTCTGCATTCTGCATCACTCCTTGTGCAACCACAGACTGCACCTTCTCAATGTTGGTGAGTTCCCCCTGTAAAATCTCGCTGAAATTTGTTTTATTTACATTGTATAAGTTGTGAAGTTTGGTATAATGATCAGGTATTATTGTGTGTCATCTCTTGCACTTCTTTTAGATTGTTTTAATCCTTCGTCAGGGAGCGTCTCAGTCTACAGTCACCTCAGTCAATTTGAATATCCTTTACCAATATCCTTTACCAATATATTGTCCTATATTGTGTGTGTGTGTGTGTGTGAGTCATGTGTGCCTATGTGTATGTATGTTGTGTATAAGATACTGGAAACCTTAATTTCCCTCTGGATGAATAAAATATCTGTCTGTCTGTGCAGAAAGTTAATGAATAAATTGCCACAAACATGATTGTGAGGCAAGGCAAGTTTATTTATATAGCACATTTCATACAAAGGCAGTTCAATGTGCTTTAGAAAGATAAATGCAAATAACAGTGAATAATAGAAAATAGTAAGTACTAATAGTAAGTAAGTTTTCATGCACACCTGAGCAATTCTTTGGACTGTCGGTGTTTGTTATGCTTGTGATGATTGTCACTTCACTGTTAACAAAAATAAAAAGGTTGCACAACATTTTTCTTGTATGAATCCTCTTATTTGGTGTATTTCATAATGTAACAATAGTCTTCTAATTGTGTTGTGTCTAGACTTTGACATGGAAGTAATCGATGTAAGTCAATCAAATCTCCCTTATCTTCATTAAGACACTGCTGTCACACTGGACAACTTTCAACTTATTGGCTTAATAATAATAACCTGGAAATCCAGACCCAAATCCAAAAGATAGGAAGGGTCTAGCTACGAGTAATGAAAATGGCCCAAAGCAAGGGGGAGCACCAAGCATGCATTTGAAAATATCACTGCATGCAATTGGATAACACTACGACCAATGTTTACTGACTGATGGTAATGGTGATCATAGGTCATTACTCATCGCCAGAGTGACTCGCTGAGCGAGAACTCTGGATTTCCAGGGTATAATAATAACATCCCTTGCACAATTCTTTCTATCTGTTCAATTACCTGTATGTTTTTGTATTTATGTAATGGTGGTAAGTATTTGAACTAACCAATAAACTAACAAAATACTACAATAACAAATGTTATTGTGAAAACCAATTGTCAAATGAGTCAGAAGTAGAACACCTAGGACTTGGTCACGCAGAGCACCACTTTCTCATATTGACAGCCTTAGCATGACAAACATGAATGAAAGTCCATGTATGTTTATAATTCAGAAACATTATAGGAAAAGTCAGCATTATGGAACTTGTTCCATATGTTCAAAATAAAGACAAAACACCAACAGGCGGAGAGGGAGAATGCCGGGATGCATTGTATTGAGGTGTTCCAGCTGATGATTCAGTTGGCTAGGCCTTGTGGTAGGACATGAGCTTGTATGAAAACAGTTTGTCCTCTCAGGAATTGCCAGTTTTCCTCGAAATTCCTTTCGACGTGAGGAAATATATATTTGGAGGACACACTGGGTTTACCATCGTCAGTGAAAAAGATGGTAAAATTATGTGCCACCATTGCTCCTGTCACTTCTCATGCCATCACATCAATGAATTGAAAAATCTACGAGATCCAGTGGTAGCAGACTTCCTGGGTGGTATGGGACAGGGACAGGTGCATCATGAAGTCCCGCCACACCCAGTCTCAACACACCCTGTGCGTTTTGACCAGGTACATGCATGTTTTTGTTTGTTTTTGACAACACAAAACACCACAGTGTTTCACAGAAGGACACAGATCATGTGTGCAGTCCTTGAGCCACATCCCCGGTCAATGGTGTGCTTGGCAAGGTGTACCACACAAGACATAAAAAATAAAAGTAGATAAATTATAGCAGTCCATGGGCTCAACGACTATATGATCTTGTTAGAACAAACACATATTAACATTTATTTTATCTGTGGATAGGTTTGCTTTTCTGATCATCTAGTGGAGGCTTTGCCCCAGCTTGATGGTGTGCTGCAGTTACAGCCAGAGCACCCAGGCCAGTGCATTTGTGGGGGGGGGATGACAAAAGTTGAGGACAAGAACGCGGCTTTGTTCACCTCCACTGCAATGCGCTCTGCGAAAAGTATGTGCATATATATATATTGTGTATGTGCATGTATATATACATATATTTTTGAGGGCAGCGTGGCCCACTGGTTAGCACTCTGGACTTGTAACCGGAGGGTTGCCGGTTCGAGCCCCGACCAGTGGGCCGCGGCTGAAGTGCCCTTGAGCAAGGCACCTAACCCCTCACTGCTCCCTGAGCGCCGCCGTTGTAGCAGGCAGCTCACTGCGCCAGGATTAGTGTGTGCTTCACCTCACTGTGCTGTTTGTGTTTCACTAATTCACCGACGGGGTTAAATGCAGAGACCAAATTTCCCTCACGGGATCAAAAAAGTATATACTAATACTATATATTTATGAGAGAGAGTGAAAGACAGAGATAGCATCAGTAAACTTAAGATACAGAACATGTCACATTACTGAAAAAAACTTTTTTTCCTTTTCAGCCTTCAAATACATTTGCACACAGTGCACTCACAAAGTGCTATATGATGGTGGACCCCATTATATTTTGAATATGGGGTCCTACCTCATCCATCACCAGGTTCTTCGGGACTATATGTTCCACTTTCTATATTCTGGGTAGGTGAATTATGTTCATACATGACATTGAATGCACATTACACGTTTTATTAATTTTAAGTCATGCTTGTGTTTCTCTTGCTTATCAAAACAGAACTAGCATGTACAATTACATGCGGGTGTGGGAGCAGAGGGCTCTGGACCATGGGTCCAGAGACTTCTGTCTGACCTATGCAAAATTTCGCCATGCCTGGCATACCTTCATGGAACTTCTGGAGTTCCCCACCAATGAAGGCTCTCTCTGCCCCATCTGTGGGATAGAGCCCAAGTAGGACTTCTAATTTGTTTACAACTTGGTTAATTCACTGTGGACAATTGTCAGTCACTTTGATAAGTATGTTTAACCTATTTGAACTCATTTTGTAGGCAGGTTGTCTTGGATGGGACCACTCTTGGTTACCACCAGAGGTATGCCAGGGGAACTTCTGCTTCAAGAGAGGTGGCTACTTGGGCACAGGGGGCACATTGAATATGTACAATAACTGAAACATGTCTTCAATGTAACAGTTGATTTGAATCACAGACTTATAGTAATATCCCATCTGTTACTGCAAGTGGACATTAATTTGTCATTTTGGTTTTGTAATGAAATGTAATTTCTTCTACACTAGGTACATTGATCGCATCCTGCTCCCTGAAAAAAAATTACGGGATTGGATGGGGAGATATGTAAAGGGAAATTCCACCATGGAATTTGAGGAACTCAAGGCTGAGGTGGAGTGCAGTGCAAGCTTCCTCACCCCCCTGATGGAACTCCTGTTGATTGAGGGCCACACCTCCCATCCCCCTGCAGCCTTTCGTCCCCTGCTGCAGGAGGTGGCAAAAGGGACACCTGTTTGTGCCCTCCTTCACCCCTGTGAAGAGTTGAAGAGGCTGGTGGAGGATATAGCCTCCATTCCACCTGAGGAGGTCCCCCATAACACCAAAATCATGAAGGTCTTGGCCCACCAATGTCCTCTGCTGTGGGACTTAGTGGCTACCTGTGGCAAGTTTCCTGAGGAGGTCAAACCCCTCCTCCAAAAAATGGCCCAGGTAGCCTTCAAAGCATTTGATGTTCCTCCGCTGGCTTCTCCTCCAATTCCTGAGTTTGAAGATGAGGAACTCATATATTTAATTACCTCACCTCCCCAAAAGAAGAGAAAGGGGTTCTTTTTACATGGACCGCAGTTCAAGGGAAACAGAGGCAGGGTGCTCAAAAAGTTTTGGGCACCATGCAGCCCTAATTCCGGGGTTGTTCACACTGTTCTGGTATGTCCATTTTCAAAATAGCACTGTTCTAATCTCACATAATATAATATAACATGATGTAATATAATATAATATAATATAATATAATATAATATAATATAATATAATATAATATAATATAATATAGTGTTATAAAACATTACATTCACCCTTTGCGCTGTTTACTTGTCTACTTTATTACCTCTTCTGGTCTATCAACAGGAGTGTGCTATGGCTTCTCCATAATGGAGAGCGCGGAGTCCGTGAATATACCTTTCACCATTCTCCGGTGTTATTTCACGTCAGGTATAATTACCATTTCAAATATAAATCTGGTTTCTTGGCCAATATTGCGTATACATTTGCCTTTGATTTATCCCATGAATTAGTGAACACACAGAGCACACAGTGAGATGAAACCACACTAACTTGGAACAGTGAGCTGCCTTACTACAGCGGCGCTCAGGGAGCAGTGAGGGGTTAGGTGCCTTGCTCAAGGGCACTTCAGTCATTCACACTGGTTGGGGATTGAACCAGCAACCCTTTAGTTCCATGCCCGAAGCTCTAACCAGTAGGCCCATGACTGTTTCTCCAATGAGTCATGCATCAGAAACAACAATGAATTTGGAAGTGCCTAAAGCTTCTCTCTCTCTCTCTCTCTCTCTCTCTCTCTCTTCTCTCTCTCTCTCTCTCTCTCTCTCTCTCTCTCTCTCTCTCTCTCTCTCTCTCTCTCTCTCTCTCTCTCTGTAAACTATAATACTATGCATTTACTCCACTACATTTTGAACTGGTTACAAGTATCAGATGAAATTGAATTTGTTGGTCAACTGAGTGACTGCAACAACGTTTTGGGGAGTTCATCTGATAAGTGCAAACAACAAATTCTTCTTATTTGTTTTGTTTTCTTTTTTCAGGACCAAATGAGGTATTTTATGACAATGTGTGTCGCCTACATAGCTATGCCCTGAATAGGGACCCGAGATTCTTCCAAGAGACCTGGTTCCTTGTTGACAGGTTACACTGGAAAAATCATTCTGGTCAGTGAAAATGTGGCTTATTATTTTTATAAAGAAAATGTTTTTTATGTGAATATGACATAATTTTCTTACTTTCTGTACTCTGTGCAGCATGCAGTTCTGGTTACAATTCGGGTGTGTACCCACAGCTTCAGAACATAAACACACAAGTGGCTGAGCAGGTGAACTCCAGAATAAAGAAGTTGAAACACCACTTGCCGTATATGGAAAAAAAGCATTTCATTAGCCATGTGAAGCTATTTCTGTGGTACCACTCCCGGGCGAAGGCCAGGAAACTTAATTAACACAGAACATCACCAGCCATGCATTCATTAGGCCATAATGATAATAAATATTTTACTTTTACTTTTTATCAATAAGTTGTCATGTATTGTAGGCCTAAGTAGTGCTACTGTCCATGACATGGCTATTATTGGACAAGCATATAAGCATATAAACAAGCATATAAACACTTCTCTGTTCTTTATTTTATTTTATTTTGTGTTTACTGCTGTGTTTTTACCCCTATAGGGTCTAGTCTAGTTTTTTATTGATTTATTTTAATTGTGAGGCACTGACTCTTTGTATAGGCTAGTTGTAGGCCATACAACTGTACATAATCTTAAATAATTGTAGGCTAGCCTACATAATCTTTTACTGGGAAGCACCCTGCTGTTAGGTTATTTGTTAAGTGTGCTGTAGGAATAAAAATGACTTGACTTGACGTCTCAAAAAAGTCTGGCTGGCGGCAGACAATCTCTGCTCGCGGGCCTAGGCTACTCGTTTGTGTCAGTCTATTTTCTACAGTGGTGGCATGGATGCATGGCATGGATCTATTCGTTTGTGACAGGCTTCCTATACACATACGCGTTGGCAGCGAGCAGAGAATAGCCTATTATTTCTACCTACTGTAGGTCTATGGCAAAGATTCTAGAACAGAGCTCTGTTCTAGAATCTTTGGTCTATGGTCTCAGAGCCTCCCGCCCAGCTGGTAAGGTCGTTGCCTGGCAACAGTGGTCAAAAGCTATATGATTTTTCGATATTTCGTTTAATTATGCTTCTTTTGTTGTATCAATGTCATGGCACATGTAACAACGTGCGCTAATTATTTTTGTGAGCTTTTGCTCACCAAAAACTTGTCGGGGGAACTGTTTTCAACACTAAACCTAATTTGTTTGTATAATCAATAAAACGCTTCAGCGAACTACACATTTCAGCGCCATTGTTGTAAGCACCGCTGAAATGAATGGTATACGTCATGGGAAATGTAGTCCAATACAAAAACAAAAAGCTATATTGTCAAAATTACTCTATAGTTTCATATATAAAACGAGAAACATGATTGCATTACAGACATTAATCACCTGTTTGGATTTGAAGTGAAAAGCTTGCAATATTGTCATCATTTTGAAATAAATGTTATTTACCCATATGTGCACATGAGGTAGACCAATGACAGAAACATTATTTACAACCCATATCTTCAGTAATTACCATACCAAATTTCAGACAGATCTGACCAGTGGTTATTCAATTAATGCCATTTAAAAAGTCACATTTTTACACCTTTGGGGGGCGCTACTGAGTGAACTGGGGGTATAGAAATGACTCTGGTGCTTCCTTGCATCAGGCTGAACAATATATGGTAGTTTATTTCACCCTCTCAATATTTTCATTTTTTCTCATCTTGGCATACATGACCTGATCCACAATACAATTTCATGAGCATGCAAGAATTGTCATGCCCATATAATGTAAATAAATATTTGCTTTTTTTTTTGCTAAAAACATATCTCACATGGACTACAACTAAGCCACATTTGCAAGTTTTGGGCTGGTTTTCACATTTTTGGAAGCTCTATGTAGCCTACCTTCACTGCACATTATAAAATGTTGAGGTCAAGGGTGCTTTCAGAGACCATCTGTAGCAGAGGAGTTGATGCAAGAGCCCAGATTCAGAAAAATGGGTTTGTGTGTGTACAGTTACCATGCAGTGACTAAGTCACATTTGTAAGTTTTGGGCTGCTTTTTGCATTTTGTGAACTTCTAAGTACCTTCAATGCACATGAATTGAACATTGAATAGGTCCTGTCAAGGGTGCTTTCAGAGACCATCTGTAGCAGAGGAGTTGATGCAAGAGCCCAGATTCAGAAAAATGGGTTTGTGTGTGTACAGTTACCATGCAGTGACTAAGTCACATTTGTAAGTTTTGGGCTGCGTTTTTTGCATTTTGTGAACTTCTAAGTACCTTCAATGCACATGAAATGAACATTGAATAGGTCCTGTCAAGGGTGCTTTCAGAGACCATCTGTAGCAGAGGAGTTGATGCAAGAGCCCAAATTCAGAAAAATGGGTTTGTGTGTGTACAGTTACCATGCAGTGACTAGAATTAAGTCACATTTGTAAGTTTTGGGCTGCTTTTTGCATTTTGTGAACTTCTAAGTACCTTCAATGCACATGAAATGAACATTGAATAGGTCCTGTCAAGGGTGCTTTCGGAGACCATCTGTAGCAGAGGAGTTGATGCAAGAGCCCAAATTCAGAAAAATGGGTTTGTGTGTACAGTTACCATGCAGTGACTAGAATTAAGTCACATTTGTAAGTTTTGGGCTGCTTTTTGCATTTTGTGAACTTCTAAGTACCTTCAATGCACATTTTCATGTTTACTGTAAATGGCCAGTCCTTTCCAAAAGTCGGGATGCGTGTATATTTCTACACAAAACAACCTTTAGCCTAGCCAACAAACATAGCTGTAGGCCTACTGTGCTTCATCACAATCCTACATGTTCATTACTATACAGTTGGTAGCAGGCTTGTGCAATAATTCATTTAATTGAGAATGACTCCTAAATTCCAATTCAATTATTGAATTTGAAATGAGGTCAAAACAGGATCTATAATTCCAATTCCAAATTTGAATTAAAAGAGGATAATACTGTGATAACATTTGATAAAGTAATTCCAATGAAATTGAGTTAAGTTTATTTCAACATCATTGTGTTATATCATTGTGTTATACAGGTAGCACCAGGGATGTAGTGGTAAAATAAGAGGTGGGTAAACTATGAATTCTGTGAAGTGGACAGCACAATGTGGTATCAGATTCTTACAACATCATTTTTAAAACATTCAGAACATGTTCAATAATGGTTCATTTAAACAATACCAGTGGTATTAAATGGTTCCTAGAGTGTTAATGAGTGTACATGTGTGAAATACCTTGTGAATGTGAATAATACAATGTGATCTTTGAATGTTAAAAGTTGTAATTGGTGAATAAAGTCTTTGGAGAGGTGGATAAGTTCTAATACAGAGATGGATAAACTCTATTTCTGAAATTTCAGAGGCGTTTAGCCTCCACTAGTTCCTGTGGTGGGGGGCACAGAGAGTAGGCATTGAGATGTAGTACTGCTTAGCAGGCACAATCCGGGTGCCAGTGTAGCCTGAACATACTTGCACACACACCATCAGTCAGAAGAGTGACCCTGGCTGTCAAGGTCTGTGAGGCAGCTGCAGCCCAGTGCCTGGGGAGCAGTTGGGGTCTTTCAAACACTTTTATGCATCACAAATCGCCCCATAAATGGTGCTGGAATGGTACTTTACTTTCCAACAATCTCTGCTGCAGACTTGCTAAAGCAGGTGAGGTCAGTGAAAATGATTTAAGAACTTGTGTGCATCAAATATTCTATCATATAACTCTTCGTCAATACACAGGTGCTATTAAAACAATCCACTTTCAAGAAAATATAATACAGTGAAGAATCTTTATTAGAGAATATGTACTCATACTTGTAATTGAAACTTAAATGCACCAAAATAGTTTCTGCCAGAGTGGAGTTCGTTAATGTCTTGCCTCTGAAAATGAAAAAAAGTATGAGCATTCATGTATGGTAACATAAGGATACTGTAGATCCACTTCAGTAGCCCAAACCATATCGTTTTGGAAAGCTTAGTGTGTAGATATGATTTAAGCTACAATAAGGTGTAGTCCACCCTTCTGTTTGCTTGAGAACACCATATGCCAGTATGAGATCTGTTGTGCAACCGTTAATGATGATTTGAGAAATGCACCAAAGCGATTCAGAAAAACTGTTAAAAGTATCGTTAATGAGTACTGGTATGTACGGATATAGGAATTTATCTAGAACACTGGATGAGTGTGCATGTACATGAATAACATACGGTTAAAGCCAAAAGTGATTTATTCCATTTTTTGACTTTTGTCTTGAGAAGTTGTCCCAGCTTCTTCTTCCTACCACACATGAAACAGGTGAAATGTAAGGTAATATGGCAGACTGTATTGATTTTTAAAATAAATAATGTTACAATTACATGTCCCACCTGTTCATGTCCATCATTGCCTGGCTTGAGTCCATAAAATGTGTTGTAGGACACTGCAACTGCCTGCAGGGCATCGGCATCCAGCTCTCTTCTTTTAGGATTTTTTCCTAATTTGAGGCAAAAAGAACAAACAACTTAATGTTTACAAAATGCCTCCAACATATCACCATGTGATACTCCTAACCCTTCGCCTTGAAAACATGTGAGTCTATATATCTGGTATAACACCTAGAAGGGTAGTTAAATAATTAAAATATCCATGATGAAAGGCAGATGTAATGCTTATTTACCATCATTTGGGGACACAAATGGAATGCTCAGTGGCCACCAGGCAGGTCTATTCTGTGGCAGGTATTTCACTGATTTCACGGTTCTTTTCACTGTCATGAGAGAACGAAAAGGATGGAAAGGATGTGCTAATAAGTTGCTACTTAAACAATAAGCCCTGCAAGGGTAGGTAGGTTCCAGTGATTAAAATAAGGGGCTAATCATAGGATTTATAGATTTATTCATACATAATTATCTCGCTAATACATGTTTTCTATCAGAATGGTTGCAAAGCGACACCAAGACAAAAAAACAAAAAAAAAAAAATGTCTTTTTGTATCAATTTGTGGCAGCAGTAATATAGAAAAAATGTGGTCAATGTGAAGGGTTGTGTTGGGTTTTCCGATGGCATAGAACGTGATTCAGCCAATCATCAGCAAGAACCACAACTATCAATTTTTGAATAATTGCTTTCAACATGACATGCCATTGTGGCACTCATTTGCACACTGTTTGATCATATTGGAGGTTACTGGAAATTGTTTAATGAAAGCAAAAACACTTTTACGTACAGTACTGCTTGGTAACAGCTCCAAGAGCAGCCCTCAAAAAGTGGCTGTCCACAAATGGGTCCACATATACTTCCTGGTCACATGCACCCAGTTCTGCTTCATGCTCTTTAGAATAAAGAGAAACATGCATTACAAAGTATTCAATATCTTGGGAAAATGGTAATCATACATTAAAACCATCTAACTGAATTGAGACATCACTATAACTAACCTAAGCATCCTTGCCCTATGGACTTGTTTTCCATGTGGTGCTTCATTAGTTTTTCAATCACCTCGTCAGTAAAAAAAGATTTCAAATACTGTGGTCCTGTGTTAACAAACATAATTTGGTATCAAAGGAATGACAACCCATACCTTAGAAACTGGGACTGATAGGGAGAAAAGGGAAGAAATGAACAGGAAAAAGATTGAACTCATTTGTTGTGCACCATAACATATAATATGAAGACTTTTTTATCAGGTGAAGATTATGCAATATGTCCAATGAAAGTTTCAGGATACTTTACTAGAATGTAACTTAAACTCCATAATTGCTAAGGAAATGTCCACAGATGTACAATGCACAAGCAGGTGAGTCAGTAAGGACACTACAGTTTCCATAAAATATGCACCAGATACAGTAAAACCAAGAGGAAAAGTGAAGACATATTTTGTTTAACTTTTTCAGAACCCCAAGAATCAAGATATAGTAGTCTCAAACATTAAGACATGAAAATGATGGCACCCAAATCAGACACATTAGTCCCCTACTAATAATGCAAGTTGTGCAAATTCAACTGCTTCCACAAAATGGCACTAGGCAAGTGGAAGTAAAATCTGAACTGAGGCAAGTGAAAATGTAGTGTCATAATACTGGTAGATCTTTAGTGCAGAACAAAGTCATGTTACCTCTTTTGAACTCACAAACTGAACTCACAAACTGAACCATACAGTTCGTCATTGGACTCCAGTATACATGTAGATGTACCAAACCAAACACTCCATTTTATTGTCTTACAAAATAGGGGGAAATGGTCTCATTAAATGAAATGTGGATTGTGAAAATATGGGCAAAATACACTTAATTTGTACTTTCATTTGTTCCAAATTAAAATTAAATTTTGAAAAACTAATAATGGGAATGTAAAATCAGGTTTCTAGGCCAAGTATACTTGCAAGGAATTTGGTCTCTGCATTTATCCTATCTGTGAAATAGTGAACACACAGAGCACACAGTGAACACACAGTGAGGTGAAGCACACACTATCCCGGAGCAGTGAGCTGCCTAGCTACAGCGGCCCTTGGGGAGCAGTGAGGGATTAGGTGCCTTGCTCAAGGACACTACAGCTGTGGATGTGGGCATGGGAGAGCAGTGCTCAACCACTTCCCCCGCCCACATTTTTCCTGTAGGGGATCGAACCGGTAACCCTTCCGTTACAAGCCCGAAGCCCTAACCAGTAGGCCACGGCTGCCCCACTCGAGTGATAGAACACCAACAGAGTACTAAAGTGTGTGTGATATTGCTATGTCCTAGGGGGCAATTTTCCCATCCGTGCGTAAATCGTGCATAAGCTTTTTTTTTTTTACACACTTCAGATAAGCACTTCTGTTACACGTATTCTCCCATTCCCACTTCTGTCACAACCACAGTGCGCAAGTTCGAAATCAAGACGGCCTTATAAAAGAGGCGTGATTTATTTTATTTAAAATAGAACCACACTGATCCACCACAATTTAGGCTGATATTAAAACGTGAAAACATGGAACGTGGACTTTCTCATTGACCCTCTAAATGCCATTTAAATCCAGAAAGAGCACAAACCAGTCTTTGATTTTGAAAATGTAAGCATGGTGAAATGAATAGCGAAAGCCTACAGTAAAATGGTCACAAAAAATTAACTTCACAAAATGTCACTTTTGCTTTGAGGTTTGTTTGTAAAGAGTCAAGACATGCTTGAGGTGTGTAGATCCATAATTTAAAAACTCACTGTAGATAAAGAAAGTTGTAATGGCAACTGCTTCTTATAATATCAATTGGTCTATGCTAACGAAGCTGTAGACTGACACCTGCAGTTTCGAATTCAGTAGAGAGACTGGGATAACAATATCAGCCTCTATTATAAACGAATCAAGAGACAGGCGAATATAAACGCTGCTTGACAATAGTCCAGCCGCCTGTGAAAATGTATGGATGACTTTGGTCAAATTGGAAAGAAATGGACAGATTCGAACGAAGTAGGCTCTGGGATTATGACTTCATGTCAAGTTAAAACTGAAGATGCAGTCAGTAAGCTCCAATATCTGAAGTGGGTGATTATAACAGAGTTTTCACCATTAAACAATGTAGCCTCATGATAAGGTAATGTCGGGAAATATGTCATCGTGTGATACTGTAATGCTGGAAAACATGAAGCTGTATCTGCATATTAAGCACCAAATTTGATACTGTAATGTTATTTTGTAACGTTCTATGCAACCCACACATACTTTACTTGCGCACCCTGACGCACATGGGAGAATTCCCCCCTATAGGTTCACAACTGAACTTGCCTGTCATATTGCCATTCACATTTCAACATGCTTTTGTCATAATAGTTCCAGTTTTTGGTGTATAACATTTTTGTACTGCAATAATTGTGTATTTGACATAATTTTACTTCTCAGATCATTTTTTGGTACAATTCCAGATTTTGAGATTTAAAATATTTTAAAGGTTGTATCACCGAATTCAGGCCCAGAAAGGCCCAAACATAAATTATCACATTCATCTAATCTTTCCTAGCGACGACTAACGCTAGCTGCCAGCCCCATAAGCAGGCCGTCAAAAAAACGTGTCTCTGTAGACAGCCTAGGCTCAGGAGATCTGTACACAGAAACAATTGCTACCAACAAGGGTTGACAACCACTCAAAAGCAAAACAAAGTGTTTTAACCAATAACTGACAAGATGCACATTTAGGAGAGTTTCAATTGCACGGAAGGGAGGGGGAGGGAGTAGTGAGTTAGCTCTCTGTTTTGTTTGAACATCAACAGAGGTGACGTTTCCCCCCTATCGCTGATACAACCTTAAATTCAGAGAACTGGGAACTACACTGTAGCCAGGGAAAACACACTATGATGCTCTTCAAAGATGATGGTGATGCTTACCAGATACTGTACAAAACATTATGCATTTAAATATGCTAGGGCATCTCACTCTGTATGTGTGAGAGAGATGTGTGGATAGGTGAAACAGCAAATTTAGATCTGGCAATGTCTAGAATATCTCATCAAATTTTGTGTGCTGTGCTACATGTGTTAACTGCTGGACATTTTTAAATGTCATCCACATTCCAGATACACTGTTGCTTAGTTCTACAACAAATCAAGAAACAACCTGTGTTGTGTTGATCGGCTCGAATTGATCATGGCTTAGTCCGAGCCAATATATTTCCGTCAATTCGTTTTTTAAAAAGGAGTGTACGATTTGGTGCTCTACATGGAGATGGGCCATGAACAACTACAAAACAATGCCTGCAAAGTTGACATTAGTTTTGCCTGTTTTTGTGTCAATCCACAAAGAAAGACAAAATGGCGTGGCTGCCACGCCTTGATTTGCCGCACCATGTGGAAATCTAAAAGAATAATACTGCTGTAAAAGGTCACCTATATATATATATATATCGGTATTGTTACAATCAGCTGATCTGTATACGGGAACTGTATAACACTAAAGGCGCTGGTATACTCCCATGGAAATAGCAGGCATCAAAATATGAAAGCACTTAAAATTTGCATCCAACCTTCCAATGCGCATATAATTCAATTTGAGGATGGTGGACTAACTCTAGATTCGCATAGGTTTGATGAAAATATCACAAGCATCAATAAATAGTTATGGTCAAAGTAACACAATTCTTCTTCGGTTTTCAATGTGCTGGGTAGCCAGTTTTCTTTGTAAACTGAAAATCATGTTTGGGTAGGAATAGCAAATCTGCATACTGCAATATCAGGCTTTTCATCCAGGCATCAGTATTGACAGTGAAACGATTCTATTATCCTATTATGTCCATGTATCGTCAAAATGAGTTTTGACATGATTTAAAAATAGAAGAACTACATTGCGTGTGCAGCACAATCGCCAAGCAAGCAGTTTGTAGGCAACATTACCATCTGTAGTATTTCCTCCACCACCGGTTGTACCCACTACCTCAATAACATGGGGCAGCATGATGGTAGCTCCTCCAATGAAAGAAATCACAGTGTGTGGTATGAAGTATATGTTCAATAACATAACATATTAAACAATAATAAAATGATATGGAAAAACACCTGGCTACACTTCACACTGTATAATAACATACACTTAAGTCCAACACTATACATACCAATAACGCAACCATTCTCTGTGCTGAAACGGACTGGCAGAAAAGACTACAGGCACCCAGGACCAGCCATAATAAATCTGACCTAAACTAAATCTCGTCCTAAGCTGGCTATTAAAGTGCCTTTTAGGCTCACAAAAGTATAGCTTATAGCCTACATATGGACACAGTCTAACAACTATTTTTAAGCGGCTTGGTTAAACTATTCAACCTATCACTTGCCTATAGTCATCACGCATGCACCTCCCTCTCCCCCTCCCTCTCGTGCACTCACACACACGATGGTAAAACATCCTCTTTGTCACAGGCCCCTTAACAACCACACAGCCCATTGAAAATTATTGTTCAGTTCTTGGATTAACATGATACACATGATGATGCAAGTTGATAGAGTAACAAAAGAAGAAAGTATAAGTATATATACTCTTTTGATCCCGTGAGGGAAAGTTGGTCTCTGCATTTATCCCAATCCGTGAATTAGTAAAACACACTCAGCACACAGTGTACACACAGTGAGGTGAAGCACACATTAACCCTGACCTGCAACAACAGCGGCGCTCGGGGAGCAGTGAGGGGTTAGGTGCCTTGCTCAAGGGCACTTCAGCCGAGCCTACTGGTTGGGGTTCGAACCGGCAACCCTCCGAAGTCCGAAGCGCTAACCAGTAGGCCACGGCTGCCCCCAAGAAAGAAAAGTTTGCATAATTAAATGCTTTTGAATTACATTTTTGCTGCATATCGCATTTACTATCTACCCCCTTTGACAACTGAAATATCGGTGTTACATATCGTTTAGAGTCCTTTTTTTGTAATAATTGATATCAGTATCGTCTCCGAAAAAAAACCCATAATGGTCAATCCCTACTCACCGCCCTGTGACACAATTTGCGGTGCCCATAGCTGAACAAGTGCAGCTGAATGGAGTTAATCGATGGCAACATTAAAAAGTTTTGCAATCATACATGATAATAAGATACACCAGTAGTAGATCATGTATGCTATGACTTACTTGATACCCTATACTAGCAGATTGGGAAGTGGATGGCGTGAAAGTACGACATTATAAAGGCAAAGAAAAGTTAAGGTTGTTTTCTGACATAGTACAATGAAGAAAAAATGGTGTTCTGAATACCGATTCTGTTGTCTCGTTTCTCTACGAGTTTCTCTGTTGGACGTTTCTCTAGCTGATGCATTTAACCGCAATTTGGATTACACTGTTATTTTTAAAAGGTGGATATTTTATCACAAAACAGACGTGTGTACTGTTTTCATACATGGCAGAATACCTAATCAATAGCTATTAGCACTTCTCCTGCCATGTTTTTGCACAATACTCCCACTTCACCTATTACCTTCCCATAAACGCATATGTATGAGTAAGAAAAGCACTAAAGCACTAAAAGCACTGCACTAATTTTGAGCTAAATCTTAGTACATCAGGCCCTCAGTGTGAAGACTGATAACAACAAAAAATATATAATCAATAATAACAACATACAGTAGACAACACCTGGAGATCTGTGGCTGCTGATACTGCTTCTACCTCTGGCTTGGTAGCTCAAGTGTCGATCCTGTTCATCTAAAAAACAAACCTACAAGACTGCTCCCCACTCATGTGGATTCAAACGTTGTAGAGATATTTCAAAGACTGTGTTAGTAAAGACAAGTAATTGAGAGCTTGTGTGTTTAGGCGCACACCAGGGCCAGAAAACCAAGTATACCTAGGAGACATGAATGTACACTTTCCATGAATTTACATTTTGCATTGTGGTATGCATGGGAGTACACCAAGGGCTTGAGTCTTGCTTACCCTCTTCTGTACCTGCCCCCATTGTGACAGGTCATTCCTCCGCCTCCTTTGGGCCTGACTCCTTGGCCTGTGCTTCGACATTGCTGGGTAAAACACAATTAAAGTATAAAAAACATTAAAACATAAGTAAAATGACTTTTAAAAGTTTGGAATACCCAAAGCTATTGGAATGAATGGTTAGAAACTACAGGTTAAATACAAATAAACTGCATTATCCCAATAAGTGAAAAGGACTTTTGGTTTAGCACCCCAAGGAAGGAATATTGTTTCAAGGAGCTAAGTAATATGTGCAGTGATGGAAGTGTTTAAACTGTAGCTTTCTTTATGATGGGTAAAACTATTATCTATTATTATTATTATTATTATTATTATCAACTATTATTATTATACCCCGCTAGTCTATACATGAGCATCTTACAGTAACCTGAAAACCAAAGTGACTTAATGAAATAATTCAGGCAAATATATAGGGCAGAATACTTGAATATCATTTTATTGAGTCTTACACATTCCAACACCATTATACTATTTTATATTATTTAAATAATTACACCAATTTGTCTTATTTTTTATCGTATCACGTGTGTTATTGGACTTGCTAATTAGCTAGCTAGCCATAGGCTTTTCTATTTTTGTCTACAAAAATAAAAAGTGCACTGGATTCCTGGCAAAATCTGCGTGATTCAATATGTTGTAAACACATGATGTTCAAGTGCTGTTTAAGACTAGTTTACTGATTTTAAAAAAAACTTACCGTTTTCCATTTCTAACCGTGGTTATTGAAGGAATGTCGAATTGAATGAATACTGAAGGAGTTGAAGGAACGTCGAAAGACACGTCACTATGGCTTCCGCATTGAAGACGTGATTGAAGACTTATTCAGCCAATCAGAGCTATCGAAACTGCAATACCCAATCATAACCATTTGGGGTTCTGGGGCCTCATTACAGAAAAATATCCTAACTGCTTGTCCTATCTTAACTTAAGTTTCAAAGATAGGAAAAATCCTATCTTCCTATTACAGAAGCAGTTCCTAAACTAATGGCTGTGTCCTATCTTATCTCAGACCTCCTATCTTATCTTAACTTAAGAAATCCTAACCATAACTGTCAGTTAGATTTTTAAATCGGCAATCGTCCTGTCATGCCTGTTTCTATGATTAGAATGTATACAAGACTGCCTGTATCTATGAGAATGTATCTATTAGAATGTCAGGTTGCAAAGATGGTGTTCTAAAGACAGTTGTTTGCTCAAGATGGACAAACCATAATATCAGAGAGAAATAGGTCTAAGTTAGGCCTATGTAGGAAGAAAGAGAGTGTGTCAATATTGATTCATTGGATGAACAGGATAAAAAAATGGAAAAACAAAAAACATATTTATAATAATACATACCAGTAATAGTCTAATATTCTGTTATAATTATTAATATTTAATTGTTATAAATATTATAAATGTTTTAAAACACATAGCTTATAGGCTACATTTTTAAGTTTTCACTTAATTAACTTATTTAGTGAAATATGCTTTATGGTGTCCCTAACAGCCATGTCCATCATCTTCTCAGAGGCTAGGCAACCACTCTCACAAGACTGTTGCAGTCAGTTTTGGCAGTTATTTTGCATTTAGGACAGGGTATGTGCCATCCTAAGTTAGGATTCCTAAGTTAGGAAATTCTTGAGTTAGGATGGTTCTGTAATGGCCAAATTCCTATCTTAAGTTAAGATAGGCCTTTTTCCTAAATACAGTTAGGAAACATGCTTCTGTAATACCAAAAATCCTAAATGCCATCCTAAACTGAGATAAGATAGGATTTCAGAGTTAGGAAGTTTCTGTAATGAGGCCCCTGTCCCGTATCTCCGGCATGTTTCATTTCTCTGAAAAACTGTAATTGACCTGTCGCTAAGCCCCGCCCCCCATTGTTACCGTGTGAAAACTCGGACAAACAAACCAGATTTGAATAGAAATACATTGTGGACGTTTTGGTTGATAAAAGGATTTACTTTCCTCCAGAAGCTATCAAAAGGGACTTAATTATGCTATGGAGGGGTGTTTTCAAAACTTTAGAATACATACAAGGTGACAAGCAGTTGTGGTGAGTGGCCGTGCAAATCACCCCAGTGACGTTAATGCTAGCTAGCTAGCTAGTGGAAGATTGATACAAAGATATGTTAGGTCACATTAATATTTGATGTAGTAAGAATATAGTAGTTGGTTAATGAGCATTTTCATCTTGGGATTTAACAGGGAACCTGTGCCCACGTTGTTGGCTTAATAGCCTACATTATGTCGAGCTGTTCCAAACGCGAGAGACGTCCTGTAGGCTACTGTTAATGAAAATAGGCTATAGCCTAGGGTGACCAGACGTCCCCAGTTTCCGGGGAGAGTCCCCGGCTGGAGCTGTCCCCGGAAAAGTCCCCGGTTTTCACTGTGACTGACAGACCCGAAATTGGAATAAAAGAAAGAAAGAAAACACTGACCAGTTGCGCACCCTTCACGCACAGACTCAAGCCAGTCAAAGCAAGCGCTCAGCTCAGACCTCCAAGATGTTCTAGAATGCCCATATTTCTGGTAGGCTATTTCGATTGGTGGAATAGCAGCGCGGTAGAATCTTTGAAATCAAACCACTTGTGCGGGGGAATTATTAAACTATTAATCACGAACGTGTCAGCTGCTCAAGTCCAGGTTAAACTAAAATTGCGGAGAACCCGTCACACAGATAGCATATCATACGCAGATATCACGTGAACGGCCGGAATCTAAGCTTTCCAATGATATTAGCGCCAAATTGCTGTGATAAATGGTTTGCAGGAAAATTAACAATGAACTTATGTGACAACTAGTATCGGTAGGCCTACAACAAGCGGTTCCTGAGTAGGCTAGTCCGGTTTTGAAATTATAATGTAGGCCTATTCTCATGTAAACGATTTATGTCAGTACAAACATTTTTGTAAATTGTTTAGCCAGAGTAGGCCTATCCCACCATAATGGTTCTCATATTGCCAGATTCCAGACAATCACCTACAAATATGAATATAGCCTATATTTCTACTGGCATGCTTCCTAGTGACATTAAGACAAAAATATAAAGAAAAAAGCATGATACGTGAGTTATTTTTTTCTTGATATAAGACTGACAACACATAGGCCCTATTAGGCTACATAAGACAAATATTATCACATCATACATTCTCAGATATGGGTAAAGGACTATCTTGAAAAAAAGAAGATAGGCATTACAATGACCAAGATAACTAGCTAGATTAACTGTCTGAACAGCACTGCCACTATTATATAATTTCATGGAGTGCTGAAATGTAGCCAATACTATTTTGGACCATTTCTGAACTGTGAAACTGTGAAGAAAATATGCTTTGTGGATGGGCAATATCATAACTTATTGCAATATTATAACTATTCCAACTGTGTGTGCATGGTTAGGCTACAGCACAAATATTTCCATCCATAGATAAGAATAATGAAGTCTAACCTCTGAATTTATTTTCAAAGTGCACCAGATTGATGCATTTAAACGTTAAAATATACCAACTTTTCTTACGAGGGAGCATGCCCCCGAACCCCCCTAGGGGGGCTTGTGGAGATCTAGTCTAGTGATGCCCCTGGGACAGTGTCCCCGTTTTAAGTTTACAATGATTAAAAACATTACACGTTTTACGCTTCTCAACTGAAAATGTCCCCGGATTTTGTCTCAGAAATCTGGTCACCTTACTATAGCCTACCCCGTTTTCTAGCCTCTCGGGGTACCGGCTATCAGTATTACACGTCCCCCATGCAAAACGTTTGACCATGGTTATCCGTCGGGGTTTTTTGAGTTAATAAACTCCATAAATAACCATTAATTTGCCATTTTGTGTCTGCTCCCTGTTGTTTCCTATGGAGTTGTCCGAGCTGATGTCCGAGTCCTGTTCAGGCTGTACTGTCATTGGCTTATCAGCGTTCTAAGGGTGGCGCTCAGCGACAGGTCAATTCAGTGTGAATCAGCCTGCTTCCTTCTCATTGAAGGAATTTCAATTTTCTTCCAGACTACAGGGAGCTCTGCTCTGCAAGTTACTGTCCAATCTCACGCTCTTCTGGCTCCTCATATTGTGCTCTGTTGTGAATATGCGAGCATTATCACTAGCAGTAGCAGTTCAAAAGACGAGAGTGAGTGACGGAGGCTGCATTTATCTGCTCTTCTCATTTCAGTTTAGAAGTTAAGTTAGCACAATGCATTTAATAAACATATCAATAGCCAGGCTACTCTGTTGCATGTTATTTTAACAATTGATGGGCATAACATATGACATATAACATCTCAATATTTTAACAAATATAAATTAATCATGTTTACAGTTAAGGTGTCGTTTAGTGTAATGTTGTTGTTGCATATATTGTACAAATAAAAAACAGAATCTACAGACTGACCAAACAATTATGTTGAGATTGCAAATGCAGTTTCATGATCTGAACAATAAAGCTTACTGTTACACCCCACCGTTAGGTAGTCCTTTAGGGGTGAACAAAAACTGTTTAAAATGTAATTTCCCATTGCCAACCAACTAAGCTGCTGACTAAGTTAGCAACTTTGGTTGTTGGAATGCATTTTCCCATTGCCAACCAACGCAGAGGTAGAGAGGAGGGGAAAGAACAGAGACAAACAGCACTTGGAACACATGCAGCTGTAACAATACAGAGACACACACACACACTTACAAAAATAATTAATTTGTGATGACTGAACTATCTCCAATAGGGATGATCTTTACAGCAGCAGGAGTTCCCTGGTATGAGCCTTTGTAAACTGCTCCATATGATCCTCTTCCAATGCCATTATCATTGTTCACGGTTATTGTAGATACATCCACAAAATGAATTTTAAGGAGGTCTAGAAGTAGGAGAATATGCTAAAAGTTGTAGGTAAATTGAACCTTTTAATAAAACAATAAATTGCATGTTAATAGGGCACATGAATACCATCATCATGATATCCAATATTTTGTAAAGTTTCAGAACAATCAGTTAAGACATTGTCAATTTCTGGCACATTTCTTGCTTTCTCAGGTGGTGGCACCATGCCAGGCAGGCCCATTTGGTGCCTGGATATCATCATAATCATAATATCTATTAACCTGAGAAGTTTCAGACCATTCATTCAATGCACTGTGACTTGACACATTTCCTGTTTATGTGGCGAGATATTAAAAGCATAAAAAAAATAATTATTTTGCTCTTTCAACATATTACAACATATCAAAAATCCCTTCACAATTTAACATCAGCAACATCTTGGCATCATGTTTGCCAAATTTGACATGAATCTGACAAACCGTCTAGGAGGACGTTAAAATTGACAGTCTGTGGGACACACCCGGGGCCAAGCCTCTGTAACTGAGTAGTATGCACTACGACTGATGTGTGTACCAAATTTCCTGTGTTTTCAACCATGGGAACCACCTCAAAGAAGGCAAAATCATGTCCTAAAAATAGTGAATAAGTAGAAGAAGAAGAAGAATCCTTAAATATCAATAGGGCTTCGCACCTCGGTGCGCAAGGCCGTCCCGGGCCTGCACCTTCTAGTAGGGGGGCCTATGTGTCTAATTTGGGGGCCTGTGGGATTCGCATGTTAATTTTTGGAGAGTATTATATCTTTGTTCTAGGGGTTCTTAAGAGTAAAAAAAAAACATGTCTCCATTTTTTTTTGAAGGTTTTGAAGGACCCAAATCAAAGGTCAATTTCAGAAAAGGTCAAATATGGTGTTTTGTCCATAAACCTCACATTGCTGGTATTATAGCATAGGGTTTGGTGCCTACAAGGTGTGCAAAAGTGGGCCACATAAACAATACAACATTATAAAACATTTTTAGGCTGATGATTGATCTCTTTAACAAGAAATTGTGCCTAAAATTCTCGAAATTGTCTGCTAAAAAAATAATACTTCAATATCAATACAATCAATTCATGCCTATTAGTGTGCTTGAGTGTAGGCCTAGCCTGCTCTGTCAGTTCTTGTCTACACCCATTCAGAGCACAAAGTGCAGAGATCTCTGTTAAATCAAGTTTAATAGACTTAATAGACTTTTACATAGTACCAGCTGAAGTCTGTAAGGCCTTCCGTAGCTTATGTAAGTGTGATGAAAAGAAAGGGTAAAGGATCAGATAGACAGACAGGTGTGTGTGTGTGTGTGTAAGAGAGAGCAAGAGAAAGAGAGACACTACCAGCATGGATGGATTATGAACTTTCAGGCCCCTGGGCCCAGATGTATTAAGGTCCATCCACTAATTGTTGCGGGGGACATTTTTAAAAATTTATTTGATGTGATTTCCTATATTCTGGTGCATTTTGGAGATGGCCAATACTTTAATTCAATCAGATTCATAGCCTATATGTTGACATGATGTGTTGATACTGAGGCAATGATTCCATGCAATGGCTTGGGCCCCCTGACTCCTTGTCTCCCCTGGGCTTGGGCCCGGTAGGCCCATGCAGTAATCCATCCCTGACTACCATTGACAGTTGGCTGATAGCTGGCAGTGATAGAATTTAGAATATCGAATAACCTGAAGCACATAGTGCTCTGTTCTTCATGGTTGGTGATTTTAGTGACCTTCTAGCCTTCTACATTTGAGCAAGCACATTTTCATAGTCCATGGTGGCACAGTCTAGTTAGGTTATATTCTGAGGTGTGTCTTTCTGTTAGTCAGGTGATGGCACACATATTCTAAAAGAAACAGATTTTGGGCTATGTATCCAGTGGCAGATATGTGTGGACTGGTGAATGAACCATCACTAGAGACATATGCCAAATTTCTTGTTTTTGTCCATGAGAGAGTATAGAGATGGGGATCACAGATCAGCCAATGATTACATTGTTACAGTGCAGTTTGCAATCTTACAAGAGAACAAAGCAGTTTGGCACAGGAACTGCTACAAATCCACCTGTGACAGTGAGCATCTGCAGCATGCTAAGATTCGCTACTAGAAATCATGTGAAGCAGGCAGGACTCGGTGTCTTCAGAAATAAGTACTATACTTATACTTACTATAAGTAATATTTTGAAGTCAATGACTTTTAACAGGTAGCCAGTGTAAAGATGCTAGGATGGAGAAAATGTGTTCATATTTTTTGTGTGTGTGAGCAGCTGCATTTTGAATAAACTGTTAGCTCTTTAGACAGGTATTATTACAGCCAGCATAATAACATTGCAATAGCATTGCAATAGTCTATCCTTGAGATGACAAAACATTAATTTCTTGGCATCTGGTAAGGAGAAGGACTTCCTTATCTTTGAAATTTTCCTTAAATGGTAAAATTAAGTTTTGGTGATCTATTTTATGTGATTACTTAGTGCTAGGTCCTGGTCAATTATAACTCCCAGGTTTTTAACACTTGTGGATGAGGTCAGTGGAAGATCACTATATGTAGCCTGTGATGTGGATAGGATATCCCTCATCTTTTTGAACCTAAAACCATGACTTCTGTTTTATCTGAGTTCAAAAGCAGGAAATTATTCGTCATCAATGTCTTTATAGCTCTTATACATGTGTCAAGTTTGGCTAACGGGGTTAATTCATCAGGTTTTATGGAGAGGTATAGTTATGCATCATCTGCTAAACAACAGGGGCCCCAGTACTGAGCCTTGAGGCACTCCATATTTTACCATAATCTGGGTAGATGGTTAATTATGGACCTGTACAAATTGTTGACGGTTAGGAAGGTATGATCTAAACCAGGCGAGTGCTGAGTCTTTGATGCCTATCAAATTTTCAAGCCTAAGTAGTATGTCATGGTCTATGCTGTCAAAGGCAGCGCTGAGGTCCAGGAGGACCAGTATAGATACAAGGCTAGGTTTTTTGAGGGAGAGCTTAATAACAGATGTCTTAAACGACTGCGGTACATGCCCTGACAGAATTATTTATAATCTAGAGCAAAACATTATCCAGGAAGGGGAGACCAGTACAAATAGGGTTTAGTAGACTAGTTGTGGAGGTGACACTGTGGAGGTGAGATCTAATATGTTGTGTATGTGTAAATGAATTAAAAATATTGTTTGAGGTCTCATCTGTGATTTTGCTATCTTTCAGCAATGGAGTTTGTGTATTTGGTGAAACTGATTGGTTATTGATCTTAATTGTTTGACATACAATCATACTGTTGAAAATAAAATAACTGTTTTGTGAACTTTATTCAACATAGCCAGTGATTTAGGCAATATTTATGGTGTTAATTATAGTGAAATATACAATTTCACAAAAATAGGGTTAAAACAGGTTAAAAAAAAAATGGAGACATCATTTTTCTCCATGTTCAATGACCTCTAAAGACAGTCCAACCACTCTCCAAAAATTAACATTTCAATCCCACAGAAACCACATAGGCCCCCTGACTATTCTGTGCTCAGGCCCTAATTAAACTATGTTTAAGGCTATACATACTGTACATACTATAGCTGTCGTGTTACTGTATTATTTACGTTGATGCCACACACCATTAAGCAGGTGTATATTCCATAACCTGCGCAATATAATATTACATGTATATATATATATATATATATTATTTATATAGAATGTCTATTTATACTCTCTGTACATAACTGCACAGAATAATGTACTCAACCTGCACTTTGGTATTTAATGCTTCTTTTGCACTTCTGGTTGGATGTCAACTATATTTCATTGGCTCTGTACCTGTATTCTAGCCTGATGAGCCAGACCCACATTAAAATGTAGGGTCTGGGCACTCATCGTTGGCAGTGCTCAGTCCGATGGGCGGGATAATCGGTTGTATTTCAAATTCTCTCTGCATGCAATAGGACAGCACTACAACTCATGAGTCCCATGCGTTTTCCCACCAGCAGAGCTAGTTGGCTAGTTCAAACTTTTGCCAACTTAAAAAAAAGCTTAACTCGTGTCACGCTGTTCGCCAACTGCAATGTCCATCTTCTTTGTTTTCAAGTAGCAGGGAATTCAAGCCAAACCGTTGCAACTCTGCCATCAATCAATATGTTAAGCCCGCTTAATGTCTCTACACGATGTGATTGGCCCTATCGAAGTTTAATTTTTCCAGCTCGCAAGCCAACGGAGAGTTGCTAGACTAGCCCGGGCAGCAAATTACATTTGCGTCTAGATTTCTAGGCTACCTGTACTCTGCTAAATAACAATAAAATCTAATCTAATCTAATTACATGGCCAGTTTAGCCTAGAAATCTAGACGCACCCTAGCGGCAGCAAATTTAAGAAATAAAGAGAGAGAGATGTCACAGGCTGAATTGGCTCTTCTAGATGAGCCGGTTTCCCCTGTCCTGCTACCCGTCACCCTGCACTGGGCGTGCGCCACGCCCCCTGCACCCACTCCCTGGCTCTCCTGTGAGCTCTGCTGTTGGCACACCTGTGGCTGATGAGTGGATCAGCTACACAGGAAATTTGAATAAAAAAATCAAATTGAGGAGAATTTTACTCTATGCCAGATAACATGTGGTCCATCTCTGAAAAGAGTAAAAGTTACTCTATGCCAGATAACATGAGGTCCCTCTCTGAAAAGAGTAAAAGTTACTCTTTTGATAGAGCTGTTTTTCCAGAGTCAATTTTCTTCAATTCAGTAATATTATTTTGCTCTTTTTGGTGATATTTGTTTAAAAATATCTTAAAAATAGCTGTTGTGTTACTGTGTTATTTACGTTGATGTCACACAACATCAAGCAGATGACTATCCACAACACACTTGACCTATGGGTTGAGATTGAAGTCTTAGTTATTGCCATCTCAGATGTAGTGAGTATGTTGTGATGGGCAGTACTGACATTGTAAATTTAAGGATTATGTTTCACAATTACTAACATTCTGTAGTCATCTTATGCAAGTCATAGAAATCCAAACCTAAACCTAAAATCAGTTAACCCAAGTTCACCTCCCGACCATAAGAGGGGGTAGTACAGTCACTCAATGTAAACATAAAGTGCGTCTGTATCTCCCCCTTAAAGGCATGATGCAGATGCACAGTGCAAAACACTATCACACAGTTGGGATATCCAATTTTGTGACACTTTCAAGTAATCAGGTCAAACTCCAATAAGCCAAGAAAGAGAAGACTTGGATTTTTCAAAAATCTCCTTCATATTTTGAGAAAGGGCTTGTTCTTAATGGTAGTTCTGACCATACTCTTGTGGCAGGACGGCCACTAGTACCACTGTTTAACCCTCACTGAGGCCCCCAAACTCAGAATGACCAGTGTGCTACAAGAAGTTACCCCAAAGCAGGCCACTCAATCAAATGAATGACAGAGATGCAGGATTCCCCAAATACAATCAGTTTATTGATTTCAATTAAAAATCGAGTCAACAGTTTTAAAAGAGCACTATGGCCCTTTCAATAAATAGGCAACAATGTAACCAGGCAAAATGGCTTCCACAGTTTTCAACCCCAAACTACAAACCAAACAAAAGCAAAGTGTCACTCACATTAAACCCACACAGATACTATGTTTATGTGTGGACCGATACTGTATAAGAATCAAATAAAAAAAAAAAAACACCCAAACCCCAAAATAAAGCAAACAAAGAGAAAACTGTAACCCCGTACAAGATGCCCCCCTATCTGTAGATGTAATTTGTCCCAAGCCAGTCCCGAGGCTACAGTGCTCAAATAATAAACTAAATGAATCTATATCAATGTTTCCCCATACATTGACTTACTTGTGGCGGCCCACCACAATATCAACATTGACCACCACACAATGAATTTCCAGGTTGTACTAAATTGTGCTTAAATCTGGTTAGCATCATAACCACACTGTGCTAATTTGTTAAAAACTGTTGTAGGCCTATTCAAGTTAATTCTGCAAACCAACCACCACAAATGGAATTCAATTCTGTGGCAAACACTGTATATTATACTAATTAAATCAATATTAACAACAAACAAAACATGAAACGGTAATGACTAGCATGCCATTCATCATTCAGCACACAGACAGAGGATACCATAGCCACCAAATGAGAGTATACCAGAGTCATATGTACACCATAGTAATTTATTGATATGCCAAATAATGTCCTGCTTTTTGGTGTTATGGAAATGGTCACCCTAGTCCGAAGCTAGTCAAGAACTCCCGCAGCCTACTCTCTAAGACACCACCGTGGGGGAAACACCTTCAACAGGCACGTTTCCCCTACGAAACGTGAGCTGAAACATTCAGCCCAACGGCAACAAGGATCATGCTGATAAAGGTGCCACGCCCCCATTTTCATTGCAATTAGGGATCATCCTACTACACTCTGATAATCAACACAATAATATTGCCCATCCAGGGTGCGATTTGTAGGGGGGGATGGTGAGGATTTTCCCCCCCTCTGGTTTTCCTATTCCGACCTCTGCTAAATTATTTTTATCCCCGGTGGGGACAACATTTATCCCCCTCTGCCCCTCATATTGATTAATGCTACTTCATATAAGTAAAGCGCTGCAACGTGAGAACAGTCTAGTAGGCTAGCCTACATAATAATCTGACATCAGAAACGCACAGTCACCGTCAGCACTCATGCTGCTGACACAGTGGCTGCATGATAACTTAATTTGGCCTTGATCGTGCAGGACATTTCAGAATGTCGAGTGTGTAATCCATCTGAAATGGCTAGTTTCAATGGAAAAGTTAGCTGGACAAATGAAAGAAAATGAGAAGGATTCAGTGAAGCATAATAATGTTTTAGAACCTTCAAAATTAGAAAACTGATGCAACGGAGATGGAGGACAACTGCAGGTAGAGAACGTAGGCCTATTGTCCGAAGGAACTTACATTAAATGAGGAGATATTTGCTGAATGTCACAAAAAGTGTTACAGAAATTGCTTGGCATCGCTTATTCAATGGCTCTCTACCAGAACACCTGTAGGCTAGTTTGCGGAGGACGAACAAGAAAGCACTCGTTATAGAAATAGAAGCTTCATGGTCTTTATGTTCTGGTACGTAAATTATTTTCATAAAACTTCAAGTTGCCCTGTAACTTTACTCTCCAAACTCTTCACTGCACTGTAGGCAATTAACTGACAGTATGATAGGCTATTTATTTTCTGTAGGCTACAATAAACACATTTATTTTTTCAACTTTTGCAATATTATGCACGTAGCCTACGCAGCGTGTAGCGCAATGTGTAGGCTATTTGGTTACCAACTAACACTGTTAGCCAATTCACTAACTTAAGACTTCAGTGCCATCATATACACAACGTTTTTTTAAACAACAAATACAGAAAGGATGGAGGCAGCAAAAGTAGAGGAGTCATTTCATTTCAGATGGGGCAAGAACAAGGTGAATTTGTATGCTTGTCAAAACGTAGTCCTACCCTGCATTAGAGGAGCTGATCATCATACCAAGCACACTCGCTGTTTAAAGTCATACACCACGGTAAACTAAAACTAAAATGTTACAAAGGTGGCAAAAATAATATAGGGTATTATTAGCCATGACATTACTAGGCTATGAATCGTTCCTTCATCCCCTGGTTATTACACAAATCGCACCCTGTGCCCATCCACATATCTTGAGACGCCACAATAAACAGTTTAGAGAAAAAATAAAACATTAGAACAACAAAGTCCATAGTCAACACTAGTCAAAGCTAGTCTCTTTCAGTTAAGAACCCCATCTAAAATCAAGCCTTGCCTAACCTTTATGGACTCTATATGTTGGCCTCAGCCAGGCCTCCCTTTCCCATTTGCAATTGGTTCAAAAAGCAGCAGCTCACCCCTTAACTGGTACCTGTAAGCAAGAACACATTTCTCTCATCTTAGCCTCCCTTCACTGGCTCCCTGTTCACCATAGGATTCATTTTGAGATTTTGCTAATGACCTTTAAATTCTTGACTGTCAAAGCCCCCACCTATATCTCTCAGACAAATTACACAAATACTCTTTGGTCAACTGTTGTTTTTTAAAAAGTGCTATATAAATAAATTGACATTGACAAAGTACCATTTTCTCATAATCCCTAGAAGCAACTCACTAACTGAATATCTTAATGTCAATTTGATGTCTTGCAGCACTTTGCAGATCTGGCTGAGTGTGATGCATGCTGGGCTTGTTTGCGTTGTGTAAAAGGTCAGCATGCATCTGCACAGTTCTGCAAAAGGTCCAATAAGCCTACTGTTTGGTGTAAACATTGGAGTGTGTGTGTGTGTGTGTGCCTTTGAGATAGCTGGCTAGAAATTTCCCCTCTGCACAATCTATCTTGCGAGCTACTGTATGTGAAGTGGCAGCTAGACTAAGCTAATAATGTTTACCTGATTTTTAAAAGCAAATTTGATTATTTTCAACTTCCCTGGAAGTGCTTTCATTAAACAGCCATCTGTTTGCCATGTCTCAGTTCGTCTTAACCGGGTTAAGGGGTTGTGGGTAACTTTAATTGACATCTCAAGGACAATATAGTAGCCTAATAATACTAAAGTAATAATTGACTGAATTTGTGTCAACTTGCCCTATTTCAAAGAGCAGTATTGGCTACTATGTATACCTGAGCAGTTATTGAACAAACACTTTCTAAAAGAACACAGAAGGTGCCAATATGTCTTAAAGTGCCTTGAAGTCAAGTGAGATTGCATAGGCTACCAGAAGCCCTTTAAAAAAAAATAAAATAAATAAATAAATCTTCCAGCTTTCATTGCCAATTCCAGCCATGTAAGTCCTTATATATCTTTGATGTAGGCAAACTGCTAAGAATTGGGCAGACATTGCACAGTCTCTCCACAAATCCTCTATACCCCCAACGGTATAGTTCAGACGCCAGGCTTAAGTAGGTGGCGTGAAGCTCTTTATCTGCAGCCAGTGTCTTCATGAAGTGGCCCAGTTCCTCTACTGTGCTGAAGTCATTCACATGGATGAAGGAGTTCTTTGGCAAGACTGCCTCGTATTGTTCCCGTGGCGGGCCTAAAACCACTGGTATGGCACCACCCTTAAAAGCGTTTGACCAAACTTTCTCCATTGATGTAGTCTGTAGCAACGCTGTTCTCAAAGGAGAGGTAGAAATAGTAACGAGATATTGTGGGTAGGACAGTATCAGCAGAGATACGTTTATTTCTTGCTCCTCCATACACATCCACCGGGATGACATTTTTCAGCTTGTTGTACACTTGTGTCCTCAAATGTCTAGCCTTGAAGTTGCTCACTATCCAACAGGCCAGACCAGTTTTGCCCTTTGGTATGAAGTCATCAACAGTTGTGCCAATAGGAGCTTTGCTTGGCACAAGCCAGCCATACGGCGTGTAGATGTCTGAGTCCCGGCGATAACACATGGTGTAGTTGAAGTGACCGGCGAGGGGCCTCATATTTCCATTGTGCGGTGGACTCTCCAAGGATAGCCAAACCCATTTCTGGGTTTTTGGCCGAGGCAGATTCAGTGGTAACGTACGCCCTCCAGTGACCAACTCACGGTTGTGGAAGACAACCAGGTCTGCTTTGGGGAACCAGGACTGATCGGTCACTAAGACACAGTCGGTAATGCCATATTTATCATTGCAATAACTGGCAGCTACTCTGGTCTTTCCACGAAAGGGATAATACCACAGCAGAATGATGGTAGGCCTACTACTTTTGATGGGTTTTAGTGTGGTAGAATCTGACCAATTTGTCCAACTGATGACCTTTGCCTCCTGCATCTGGAAGTGAACTGGTATTGGATGGGAAGGTTGTAATGTTGGCCATAGGGAATACTGCCCAACAAGAATAATGGAACCAACAACAATAATGGCAAGGATCTGCTTGCTCAGACGTTTGGTGCTGTTGGCTTGTTCACATTTATCTTGCCTGAAAAAAAAAAAAAAAAAAAAAGTCAGTTGTGTTGTTAAAGTCAAAGACAGCAACTTGATTCTTACCATGTACAAAACAGTATCTGTTAGACAAAAGTAAATCCCGTTGCATAATACTTAACAAAAGTAACCAAGCAAAATACACACCTTAGCCTACATATCGCCACCTACTCCACAACATAAATCCCCCCAAATCTACAGTAAGCTAATCAGTCTACATGAAAGTTGGAACACTGGATATTATCTGCAGGCTTTTTCAGCATGACCACACCTATTCAAATCATGCACATCGAGAAAACAATATGGTGTCCTCAACTGCGATAGAAAAGCTTCCTTCTTGTAATTTCATTGAAGGAGAATAGTAATGGAGAAAGAATCGAGAATGAGCGGTCCTTGCATTGGGGGGTGCACGTGATAAGGCCTAAGGAAGCATAGTAGCCAGCTGATCAAGGACGTAGGCTATTTATATATTTATATTCATATTGTAACAACTGAGGCAACAAGATTCAAATCAGTACATTTATTGGGTCGATCAAAATGAGAAGCTTGGAATGTTCTGGCGATTTTTTTCTATGTGCAGATCACTGTCCTTCAACATCACCATCTTGCTCCCTTTGATGAACATATAGGCTAGCAATTATCCATTCGGGGAGTGGCAAAAAATGCTGTCAGCATGCAGTAGCCTAGCTTGTTGAGTGTGTGGTGGCCTCGTGTGCCTGGGTTTTCATTTTTAACTTGAATAATGACTAATTGAAATTACAATATTGAAATTCAAACCCTCATTGTATATTTGATTATTTTTTCCACAAAATGCTTCAATATTTGTGCTTTATTTTTCTCTGGGAAGTACTGTTTTAGGTAAAGGTCTTCAAATCCGTTTTTTGATCACTGTTTCAACCTTGAAAATCAAGTGAACAGAAGGTACACGGACCCAAAACAAAAACACGAGGGAATTTCCCATTTTGTTTTTAAAAAATAGCCTACAGATATAAGGTCGTTTTTCAATTTTCGTTTCGAATTTGAAAATCAAATGAACAGAAGGTACACGGACGCAACAGCTGTAATCCTAGGTCAAAATGGTCCTGAAATCCACTCTCTCTTCAATCTGGTGTCTGTCAGGAACCGGTGGGACGAACGTGTTTTGTCTTTTTCCCGTCTTTTGAAGTAGGAATTACACCCAGGCACACAGCAGACATTCGTGACTGATACAATCCACAACATCCACACACACGAACTTCCCACCTTGAGCATGACGTCAAAACAAGTTGGCCGCCGTGTGAATTTTGGTGAATAAACGAACAAATAAATATTGCAAATTCAGAAATGACCGGAAATGTCGTCCATTTTTTCTAATACTATTATTTGATGACACAAATACATTTTGAAAACAGAATACAGCCATTTCTGCTTTTTTTTCTTTTAAACAAAAAACTAAGCTGCACCCTTTTTTAAATTTAATATTTTATTCCAAAATAGAATCAATCTACCATTAGTAATCACCATAGCAGTGCCTTTCTTAATCTATTTGAATAATTTTACAACGTTTCTAAGACGTTAGTATATATTTTTTACACTGTAGGAATCACATATCATACTACAACATATATTCATACCAACACGATCAAATTTGTGACTACAGAGTTTTATTTTAACATGGGTTTCCTCCGTAAAAGAGACCTACATGTAACTTCACAGCATGCGGTTAAAATCTTTAAATTCACGGACGTGTTTTGGCTTTATTTTTTTGGCAAAAACATCACTCTTATCAATGTCAAGTTTATTTATATAGCACAATTTAAAACAACCTGTGGTTGACCAAAGTGCTCAAAAAAATAAAAAATAAATAAAAAGATAATAGAAGACAAAATGAATAAAGACACACAAAAAAAACACAACAGGAAAATAAAACTAACATAATATGTACATATATATATAGCCTATGTAATTACATTCCACACTTCATTTAAAAGCCAATGATATCATTTGTTCTTTTAACTTGGCTTTAAAAGCACCAATAGTTGGTGTGGATCTAATGTGAAAAGGCAGGTTGTTTAGGCATTGGGGGGTGCACGTGATAAGGCCTAAGGAAGCATAGTAGCCAGCTGATCAAGGACGTAGGCTATTTATATATTTATATTCATATTGTAACAACTGAGGCAACAAGATTCAAATCAGTACATTTATTGGGTCGATCAAAATGAGAAGCTTGGAATTTTCTGGCGATTTTTTTCTATGTGCAGATCACTGTCCTTCAACATCACCATCTTGCTCCCTTTGATGAACATATAGGCTAGCAATGATCCATTCGGGGAGTGGCAAAAAATGCTGTCAGCATGCAGTAGCCTAGCTTGTTGAGTGTGTGGTGGCCTCGTGTGCCTGGGTTTTCATTTTTAACTTGAATAATGACTAATTGAAATTACAATATTGAAATTCAAACCCTCAATTGTATATTTGATTATTTTTTCCACAAAATGCTTCAATATTTGTGCTTTATTTTTCTCTGGGAAGTACTGTTTTAGGTAAAGGTCTTCAAATCCGTTTTTTGATCACTGTTTCAACCTTGAAAATCAAGTGAACAGAAGGTACACGGACCCAAAACAAAAACACGAGGGAATTTCCCATTTTGTTTTTAAAAAATAGCCTACAGATATAAGGTCGTTTTTCAATTTTCGTTTCGAATTTGAAAATCAAATGAACAGAAGGTACACGGACGCAACGGCTGTAATCCTAGGTCAAAATGGTCCTGAAATCCACTCTCTCTTCAATCTGGTGTCTGTCAGGAACCGGTGGGACGAACGTGTTTTGTCTTTTTCCCGTCTTTTGAAGTAGGAATTACACCCAGGCACACAGCAGACATTCGTGACTGATACAATCCACAACATCCACACACACGAACTTCCCACCTTGAGCATGACGTCAAAACAAGTTGGCCGCCGTGTGAATTTTGGTGAATAAACGAACAAATAAATATTGCAAATTCAGAAATGACCGGAAATGTCGTCCATTTTTTCTAATACTATTATTTGATGACACAAATACATTTTGAAAACAGAATACAGTCATTTCTGCTTTTTTTTCTTTTAAACAAAAACTAAGCTGCACCTTTTTTAAATTTAATATTTTATTCCAAAATAGAATAATGAATGAACTAAAAGTACACGGACCGAAAAATGCAACATCATTTTACCTTAGCAAGTGACTATAGAACTTCAAAAAGTCATATACCATACCATATTGTTTTTCCATTTTCCATTTCCCTACCCAAATAGAGTAATGAATGAACGGTAAAGTACACAGATCCCATTACCTTAAAACTTTGGATATTTTCACATGATGGCATATTAAAAAGAAAATAGGGTTAAATACATTTCTTTTTCAATGCAATTTCTTAGTGAAAAAAAGAGCTTTGTTAACTTGGATAACTTCACAACTGTGATGGAACTCTGATTCTTCATATGAAACGTCTGTGTAACCTCGGCAACATTAGAGCCAGCTGTGTTTTGCAGGATCTCATACGTTTGATTATGACACAGAACACATAACCAGCAAGGTCATGTTAAAGTTGTTGGGAGGAAATGGTGATAACATGCTGAGTACCAATAGACTAGGAAGAGAGTGCGAAGGGACAGCAGTATTGGTTGAGCTCTTTACCTCAGAGAAGGGTCCATCTCAGGCACTGCTGCTAATCCTGTCCGCTGTCCGTCCATTCTGTCTTTCTAAAGGTCTGTGTGAGGTTCTGGCCAAAGTCGATATTGTATACTAAACAGGCACTCGTGGTTATCGCATGCACTGATTGTCAGGCCAGTAAGTCTGGTTTTATACAATTGCCCATATTGAACAGGCACTGGTTTGGGTAGTTATTGCCTACAAGTAGCCAAACAAGTTAGACTGATTTAATAGACACACACACATAATTACAGGCGCATGCACACACACACATAAAACACACCCACTGCACCCACTCCCTGGCTCTCCTGTGAGCTCTGCTGTTGGCACACCTGTGGCTGATGAGTGAATCAGCTACACAGGAAATTTGAGGAAATCAAATAGAGTATTGAAGCCATGACGTAGCGTTCACTGGATCTAAACAAATCAATCTACCATTAGTAATCACCATAGCGGTGCCTTTCTTAATCTATTTGAATAATTTTACAACGTTTCTAAGACGTTAGTATATATTTTTTACACTGTAGGAATCACATATCATACTACAACATATATTCATACCAACACGATCAAATTTGTGACTACAGAGTTTTATTCTAACATGGGTTTCCTCCGTAAAAGAGACCTACATGTAACTTCACAGCATGCGGTTAAAATCTTTAAATTCACGGACGTGTTTTGGCTTTATTTTTTTGGCAAAAACATCACTCTTATCAATGTCAAGTTTATTTATATAGCACAATTTAAAACAACCTGTGGTTGACCAAAGTGCTCAAAAAAATAAAAAATAAATAAAAAGATAATAGAAGACAAAATGAATAAAGACACACAAAAAAAACACAACAGGAAAATAAAACTAACATAATATGTACATATATATATAGCCTATGTAATTACATTCCACACTTCATTTAAAAGCCAATGATATCATTTGTTCTTTTAACTTGGCTTTAAAAGCACCAATAGTTGGTGTGGATCTAATGTGAAAAGGCAGGTTGTTTAGGCATTGGGGGGTGCACGTGATAAGGCCTAAGGAAGCATAGTAGCCAGCTGATCAAGGACGTAGGCTATTTATATATTTATATTCATATTGTAACAACTGAGGCAACAAGATTCAAATCAGTACATTTATTGGGTCGATCAAAATGAGAAGCTTGGAATTTTCTGGCGATTTTTTTCTATGTGCAGATCACTGTCCTTCAACATCACCATCTTGCTCCCTTTGATGAACATATAGGCTAGCAATGATCCATTCGGGGAGTGGCAAAAAATGCTGTCAGCATGCAGTAGCCTAGCTTGTTGAGTGTGTGGTGGCCTCGTGTGCCTGGGTTTTCATTTTTAACTTGAATAATGACTAATTGAAATTACAATATTGAAATTCAAACCCTCAATTGTATATTTGATTATTTTTTCCACAAAATGCTTCAATATTTGTGCTTTATTTTTCTCTGGGAAGTACTGTTTTAGGTAAAGGTCTTCAAATCCGTTTTTTGATCACTGTTTCAACCTTGAAAATCAAGTGAACAGAAGGTACACGGACCCAAAACAAAAACACGAGGGAATTTCCCATTTTGTTTTTAAAAAATAGCCTACAGATATAAGGTCGTTTTTCAATTTTCGTTTTGAATTTGAAAATCAAATGAACAGAAGGTACACGGACTAAACAGCTGTAATCCTAGGTCAAAATGGTCCTGAAATCCACTCTCTCTTCAATCTGGTGTCTGTCAGGAACCGGTGGGACTTAACGTGTTTTGTCTTTTTCCGTCTTTTGAAGTAGGAATTACACCCAGGCACACAGCAGACATTCGTGACTGATACAATCCACAACATCCACACACACGAACTTCCCACCTTGAGCATGACGTCAAAACAAGTTGGCCGCCGTGTGAATTTTGGTGAATAAACGAACAAATAAATATTGCAAATTCAGAAATGACCGGAAATGTCGTCCATTTTTTCTAATACTATTATTTGATGACACAAATACATTTTGAAAACAGAATACAGTCATTTCTGCTTTTTTTTCTTTTAAACAAAAAACTAAGCTGCACCCTTTTTTAAATTTAATATTTTATTCCAAAATAGAATAATGAATGAACGAAAAAGTACACGGACCGAAAATGCAACATCATTTTACCTTAGCAAGTGACTATAGAACTTCAAAAAGTCATATACCATACCATATTGTTTTTCCATTTTCCATTTCCCTACCCAAATAGAGTAATGAATGAACGGTAAAGTACACAGATCCCATTACCTTAAAACTTTGGATATTTTCACATGATGGCATATTAAAAAGAAAATAGGGTTAAATACATTTCTTTTTCAATGCAATTTCTTAGTGAAAAAAAGAGCTTTGTTAACTTGGATAACTTCACAACTGTGATGGAACTCTGATTCTTCATATGAAACGTCTGTGTAACCTCGGCAACATTAGAGCCAGCTGTGTTTTGCAGGATCTCATACGCTTGATTATGACACAGAACACATAACCAGCAAGGTCATGTTAAAGTTGTTGGGAGGAAATGGTGATAACATGCTGAGTACCAATAGACTAGGAAGAGAGTCGCGAAGGGACAGCAGTATTGGTTGAGCTCTTTACCTCAGAGAAGGGTCCATCTCAGGCACTGCTGCTAATCCTGTCCGTCCCCGTCCATTCTGTCTTTCAAAAGGTCTGTGTGAGGTTCTGGCCAAAGTCGATATTGTATACTAAACAGGCACTTTCGTGGTTATCGTGATGCACTGATTGTCAGGCCAAGTAAGTCTGGTTTTATACAATTGCCCATATTGAACAGGCACTGGTTTGGGTAGTTATTGCCTACAAGTAGCCAAACAAGTTAGACTGATTTAATAGACACACACACATAATTACAGGCGCATGCACACACACACACATAAAACACACCCACTGCACCCACTCCCTGGCTCTCCTGTGAGCTCTGCTGTTGGCACACCTGTGGCTGATGAGTGAATCAGCTACACAGGAAATTTGAGGAAATCAAATAGAGTATTGAAGCCATGACGTAGCGTTCACTGGATCTAAACAAATCAATCTACCATTAGTAATCACCATAGCGGTGCCTTTCTTAATCTATTTGAATAATTTTACAACGTTTCTAAGACGTTAGTATATATTTTTTACACTGTAGGAATCACATATCATACTACAACATATATTCATACCAACACGATCAAATTTGTGACTACAGAGTTTTATTCTAACATGGGTTTCCTCCGTAAAAGAGACCTACATGTAACTTCACAGCATGCGGTTAAAATCTTTAAATTCACGGACGTGTTTTGGCTTTATTTTTTTGGCAAAAACATCACTCTTATCAATGTCAAGTTTATTTATATAGCACAATTTAAAACAACCTGTGGTTGACCAAAGTGCTCAAAAAAATAAAAAATAAATAAAAAGATAATAGAAGACAAAATGAATAAAGACACACAAAAAAAACACAACAGGAAAATAAAACTAACATAATATGTACATATATATATAGCCTATGTAATTACATTCCACACTTCATTTAAAAGCCAATGATATCATATGTTCTTTTAACTTGGCTTTAAAAGCACCAATAGTTGGTGTGGATCTAATGTGAAAAGGCAGGTTGTTCCACAACTTGGGCCCAGCTACTGAAAAAGCACAGTCACCTTTATTTTTTAGACGACTCTGAGGTACTGAGATCAGTAGTTTATCTGATGACCTCAGAGTTCTGGGAGGGCAGTGAAAGTGTAAAAGCTCACTAAGGTATTGGGGAGCTTGTCCATTTAAAGCTTTAAAGACAAAAAGGTAACCATTGCAGAGATTTCAAAACTGGAGAAATTTGTCTTTTTAGATTTGGTGAGCAGCCTTGGAGCTGCATTTTGCACCATCTGAAGTTGGGATAGAGTGGACTGAGTGACACCTGTAGTCGGGATGAAATAAAGGCATGAATCAATATCTCAAAGTCTTTGAAAGAAAACATAGTTTAGGCTTTACTTAAGATTCTAAGGTGGTAAAAAGATGAGGATATACCGAGCTTTTTCATAATTTGACCATTATATAGGATAACTAGACTCGGGGAACTATGCTGAACAGACAGTGGCTATTGAATCTTGATCCAAGCATTCTAACAGTGCCTTTCAGTGTTGGAGCAGTGGCAATACCTCAAAAGCTCTATTCAACTATTGCCTTGCTTGGGGTGAATGCGGTTCGTTGGCTTTTACCTGTGGCCTGCCTTCGAATTTAGCTTCTATGACTAAAATCAAATCAATAAAATAAAACAACAGCAGTGATTGGCTGCAAAATAAATAATGTCACGCGTCTTGCACCTCTCAAACTGGGCTATCAGGTAACCTAGAGAAAATTTTGAAATTATGAAATATGACTAAGGCATTAAAATGCTGCTTGTTTGTCAGGATATTTTTTCACTGATTTATTTTAGAAATATGAGCTATGAGTGTGAATGTTATATATTCCATCCCCTAATTCTGTTTTACTGGTTTATTTGACAAATAATCTATATGGATTTGCTCTATAAAGACCTTATGTCTGTTTGGGATTGTTTTGAGAGCCTATTGATGTATCTCAGAATAAAGGAATGTCCACAACATTAGTGATGTTTTTTTTGTGTGTGTGTGAATGTATTTTACTTAACTCATTAAATTGAGCTGGATACTCATGAACGCATGTCTCTAATAGCCACAATAGGAGTAATTTTAGCAACACCGTATTTTGTGTGGCCCATAACGACCCAGTGGATCATGAAAACGTGCCAAAATTCACATTCCTTGCTTGTTGTTGGTACATTAATCCCATTCAGATTGCCACTTATCTGAGATGTAAGAGTTCAGTATAGGTTTAAGGTCTGGGGCAGGGATTTGACATTCTGTGACTTCTTCATTGAGGGCTTGCTTAGCAGCACTGTCCGCTTTCTCATTTCCCCTCAGACCAACATGGCCTGGGACCCAGCAAAAAACTACACTTAAGTTCTGGTTCTTTAGACGTTCTAGTTGATCAAGCTCAGCTTTGGTTGTACTTTTTGCGTGACATTAAAGCCTACTGGAAAGATTTTTAATTGCAATTTAATTGAATGCAATTTACTTTTTAAGACTAAATAAAATTAATTTATCCCTCTCACCCATAGTTTTCTATTTATTTACAAATGTACATAGGCCTACTGTAATTACATTTCTACATAGTTATTCTACTGATCTTTATACTATTCATCCTGCACATAAACGTATTCTTACTACTCTTATAATGTTGTTTCTGTACTACAATGACACTGTTTCCACACTGCACATAGCTGTATGTTATGTACATATCTGTTATACATTTGTCATATTGAATATCCATATTTATTCTGTTTTATTATATTCTGTTAATACACTGCATATATCTATATTATTATTTCTACTATTATAATGTTACTGCTACATCTACATACATTATTCTACTTATTGTATGAGATAACTGCTAATACACTGCACATATTTATATTTAATTCATATTACTCTAAACCACCTTCTGTAAATCAACTGTATACTACTGTCTACATTGCACTATATTTCTTGACCTGTCTCTGTATATTTCATCACCTTTCTATACTTTGCATCACATTGTATGTATACTGTAGCTACATGAATCACAGCTAAGATCCTTGGTTGCTATGAAGGCCAGTCGTTCTAAATGGATGGTTACTATGGCCAAAGGCCAGTTATCTCTGCCGTTGTCAAGCGGACATATCCTAACTTTATCCTATTTTAAACATCTCTATTTTACTTAGCCTACTTCCATACAGTGACTCCTATTAAGAAGTGGCCACTTCATTCGCGCTTACCGTGATTCACGCAGCAACATTATTAAATTAATCTGTCACCATATGCCTATGCCAACGTTTGCAAAGAGGAGAATCTTTTAATTTGATTCACAATGAAACGTTACATTTAATGTACATGTAAACAATGAGTAGGCTAGTTTTGGTTGTTGTTGGTGGTGTTACTGCATCCCTTAGTTATGCCTACAATGCAAAATTGTTCCCTTGTGATTGTTAGATGCATTTCAAAACATCGCGACGTGAAATGCCACCACAAAACATTGTTTGTGAATCGGTCTTATTAGGAGTCCTCGCTTAAGCTGTCACAGACTCAGGCGCTACTTTTAGGGCTAAAATGCTTCCTGAATTACTCTTAGTAAAAAAAATAGGAGTCTTAAAGTTACAAGTGGCGAAGTTATGAGTACAAGCATCTCATATCAAATGACCATGGCATTACGCTAAGCAACATAAATCTCATAACGTTACAGCAACATCTCCTCCCTATGACCTAGCTAGCTAGCTTCTAGCCACACAAGAAATGAATGATGTTAAAATCTCTGCTTAGCATTCTAATAACAGAAGGGGCACATTTATGTGGACCACTACAACATGACTCATTATGTCTGTAACGTTAACTGTATAAAACACTTACTTTCATAAAGGAAGCACACCATCCAGCACATACACATGGAAACCGATATTTTAGGTACTTGGCCACGAACTCAAAACGTGTCTCTCTGAAGCTCTGTTCTAGAATCTTTGCTCTGAAGTCTGTCCCCGTTGCTAAGCAACATCAAATAAACGAAATGACAGTCTTCCAGTATTAAATGTGTACGTGTGATTACGAATGGATGTGTGTGGTTTGCAATTAGAATAAACAAGAAATAACATTTCCAATAATTTCCCATGATAAATTACATAATATTTGCACCTTCCTTACTTGTGAATCTCACACATTTCAAGTAGGCTACACTAGTGAAATGTAATACAACGTTGCCACCTAGCGCCCAGATGTAGGCTATTTAACATTAACCTGACATTGCTTGTTTATTCTTTCGTCAACTCCATGCTTTTAGGAAAACAATCTTTTTTATCATAGTTCCCTCTTCAATGAGCGATTACCAGCTCGTTTTTTGTAACAGAGATAGCTGTTTATTGTCCCTAGGTTTACAGAAACACCTATTCATATTAATACGTAGCCTATGGAGTGCTGCCGACCACTGTTCATTACATGGCCCAGAATGCCTTGCATGTCTTTACAACAAAACAACACAGTAAAACCTAAATGCCCGTAAACATATGCATTTGCATACTTGTAACATTTTTAATAATACTCTCCCATCATGATATGTAACAATAATGACAAATTTAATTTGAATACCGTCAATGTGAAAACAACTCTATTATGTAAGCTATATATAGCTACTGTTCTCCTTGCCATTTAGGTTCGTAAGTCCATACTATCCCATGGCAGAGCAAGGATTTCATGATTGGGCGAGGTTGCCTGGAGACATTGTGTCTGCTCTGAGACATTGTGCATACATGGAAGGCATTGTGATAGAAGGTGAATGGTGAAAAGGTGAATGGTGTGAGTTACCAAATACCGTGGGTGGTTTGCCAAATGATGGAAACTTTTGGAATATTTCTTTTTTTTTTTTGCCTATGCACCCTCACACTGGAGTCCCAGTTCATATACAAAATTTGGTATCGATATGTGACAGTGTTCCTGAGATATGGGCGACTTCCTGTTTCGAGCTTCGCCGCCCGATTTCGTTTGGCTGTGACGGGCAAACGCTTTCGAAAATCAAAAATCCTTCCACTAACATTTGTGAGGCTTGGTCCAAGGATAATGTACGTCAAGTTTCGGTGGCGTTGGGGACCAAATTTGTGACCTGTGAAAATTTAGTTTCGCTTTCTGTTCAATCCAATATGGCGGACGAGCGGCACGCCCACCTGACGTCATCTTCGACCAACCAACACACGGTACTGACCGGACGTTTTAAAGTTGGAACGGTGTCTCTGTTTCAAAGGGCCTAGGCGCTAGGGCTGACAAAAAATTAGGAAGACGGGAAAAATAATAATAAAAATAATAATAATAAAACTTAAGAAGAACAATAAGTGTGCTGCTTTGCAAGCACACTTAATTAGTCCTTTTAGGCAAGTCCCTCCACTCGGCGGCCATACGCTTTTTGGGCACTTGTCGGGCATCCATTTCGGCAGAAATGCGCCGACGCAAAGGCTTCCGCGACACCAATCTTGCTCCAGCGGCGAGATCACAACACATGATTTAACGATGTCTTCACAACACACCATATGATTGGCTCAATGTATTCACATCACACCACATGATTGGCTTAATGTATTCACATGTCGACGTTTTGCCGAGGAAGGGGTGTGATATTACAAACTAGGCCCATGCATTTCTACGAAGGATTTTTTGAGTGCTCCTCATTAGAAAGTCTCTGATTTGACTGAGTGGAAACATGTACAGTGAGAATAAAATACAACCAAGCACTGATCCCTGTGGAACACTATAAGATAAGGGGGATGAACACTGATAAAAATATTGAGCCTGATCTACTTAAAAAAGGTAAGGCAACTTTTTGCATCAGATTAATATGTAGTTAAAGCAAGTCTGGTCTTTGTATAGGCTACTTAATTTCTTTTGTGTAAAAAATGAGTTTTGTAAGTAAAGTCAATATTAATTTATCAAGTAAATTCAACTTAATTTTTCAAGTAAAGTCAACTTAGTTTTGTAAATGACTGAACCTTATTTTATGAGTAAATTCGACTTAATTAAACTAAGTTGACTTTACTTGCAAAGTTAAGTAGACTTTACTTACAAAACTCATGTCTTACATTCAAGAAATTAAGTAGACTATACAAAGACTAGCTTTGCATTATATACACAATCATCTGATGCAAAAAGTTGCCTTACCTTTTTTAAGTAGATCAGGCACAATATTTTGTATCATGTTTGGTCTACCTAAAAACTTAAGTATGTGTCATCTATGTGTTCGAAAAGACAATCCTCTTATCACATGTCAAGATATGCTGCTGTGGAGCCAAGTGTAGACCATGCTGATAAAAAGACAGGAGCTGCAACGATTAGTTGATTGATCAATTAGTTGCTAACAACTAAATTTGTCATCAATTAGAATTTTCTTTGAGTCATTTTTTTAAGAAGAAGAATCCCAGATTCTCTGATGTGAATGTTTTAAATTGAGAACTGGTGATCAGGACAAAACAAGACATTTTAGGTTGCAACTTGGGCTTTGGGAAAGAGTGATCGATTTTTCACCATTTTCTTACATTGTATGGACGAATCCACAAATCAATTTATCAAGACTATCGACAGATTAATTCATTGGTTGCAGCCCAACACTGGAAACTGAGCAACCCACATGAGTCAAACAATCTCAGATATAATAACTACAATTGCGGTTCTGAGGAACTGCAAGAGTGGGTTTGATCAGGGGCATGGAACTCGGCCTCATCCAAGGATTCCAATTCCGGTACCTCGTTTATGAAAATCGGGCACACGGATCAAAAGTTATCTGAATTAACGCAACATCCAAAAAGCTAAAACGCATAAATAACATGGTTGCTATGCTGGTTGCTATGGTGGTCGCTAGGTTGACATTACAGGGGTGGTTTCTAGGTTGTTGCTAGGGTAATTAGTTAGTTGCTAGTAAGCCATCTTAAGCTGACTGCATAAAGTGATTATTTTAAGAGATACAAGTAAACTACCAGTGCTTTTTCAAAGTTCTCAATGTCTCGTTTTAAATGTCAGGGCCCTCGGAAGTCTACCAATGAAGTGTGGAGATACATTGAGCCTCGTAAATGGGTGTAAAACAGTGATTTATTTGCATGGCTAGCCTGATGCCGAAGCACCACTATTGAAAAAGCTGTTGGTAGCATCGGGCTAACTAGCCAGATTTTGGAGTGCAGGGGACAAGCCGAGATGGGCTATGAGACATACGTTCACACTCGCTATCATGTTTCAATACACTTTAGGTCAATATCACACCGGAATTCTCCTTTAAGAAGAACAATAGTGGGCTTGCTGGATCAAACCCACTAATAAGAAAACTTAAGAAGAACAATAGTGGGCTTGCTCCGCAAGCCGCCATGCTGTGGTCTTGCTGGATCAAACCCACTAATAAATAAAGTAAAACAAGACTTGGAAGTCATTTAGCTCAAATAAATACATTTATTTGACAAAAGCCAAAAAAACAAATCAAAATACATTCTATTACAAACATTTTTTTTCTTAAAGATAGTAGTATTATACCAGTAGATAGTATATCATAGTAGAGTTCAACAACAATACATATTCATTCTTAATAAACAGTAACTAACATTTTTTCTATTGTTTTCAATTTTGGCGATTGTTTTTTAAAACCAGACACTTAAAAATAACACATATTTTTGCAGTAATCCAGCAGCTCTCAAATTTGAAACTGTAACCTAACATAGTATGCGCCAGCATCATCAAACTCAAATCTAAAAATGAATTATTTGCCAACATCATAGAATAAAAAATAAATAAACGATTAATGTAACTTGAGAGAGTGCATTGGGAGAATCTCAGAACAACTGTAAAACTCTGTAAAACTTGATAACAGTGAGCTCACTCAAATCCTACACCTTCAACACCATCTGTATAGATTTTAAGCTTGCAACAGACCTTGAGATCATGGACTTTGGAGGACATTTTTTGGTTTGCATCCTCTAGCTCTAGGAAGATCTTCAGTTTATTAGGGTACCTCAGTTCCAAGGCATAGATAAGGCCCATCAGATACAGTAGGTGCAAGCATGTGCCACATCTGGGATACCAAAAAGGACTTCTGCTCCCTCCATCCCTGGCTTTGCTGACAACAAAGATGCCGAGGACAAATGTAGTAATAGCTTCTTGGATGGTCGCAGCATCGTCGTCATTAAAAACCTGTTAAATACAATAACACTTATTTATTGTATAGTAATGTGAAGGATGCATAACTCTTTGTCCCCCTCTCCAAACAGATGATCAGATTGTTATGTGGTACTTTTGAGTAGTATTGTAGGAAAGGATAGGAACGCCTCCCAGGCCCCTGAGAGCATAAAAGAAAGAGTTCAGACACACTCAGATCAGATCTCATCGGGGTAGCAGCTGCCACTCATCACTCTATTGCCTGACGGTCCAGTCCTGACGCTGTTTGGATTGTATTATCACTGCAATACGGTGAATAAAGGATCAACAGTCTTCAGCTTCTCTCGTCTTGGTGTTCTCCTTCGGGTCTTTGACATCAGAGTGCTAGTTGGATTGGAGGTTCGGGAAAGTGGATAGTTTTTCCACGACAGATCTGGAGGTTCCTACCGAGATTTGAAAGGATTCATCAAGGGAAGCAGTTCCGTCCCGGGTGAAGCAGACTTCTCCAGTGCAGCTCTCAGGGCCCAAAAAGGTAAGCATTTTTGCTTATTATTAGGAGAGCTGTACTGTGGGAGTCAGTGGGTAGGCCGGGAAGGGGTGTTAACCTGAATCCTCAAAAGAATAGTGGAGACACAAGACAGAGATTGGGTTGTACTGTTGATCTTAAAAGCGTTTTGTGATTTAAGAAACCGGTTAAAAATAGTTTTCAAGGAGAAAACTGAGTTAAATGGCCATGTAATAATTTCCAAGGAGGAAATTTAGTTTTCAAGGAGAAAGCTAAAGTAGTGTTTTAATTTCCAAGGAGGAAATCTAGTTTTCAAGGAGAAAGCTAAAATAATATTTTGTGCAAAAGGGAGCGCGGGCTGCCCTAAAATATATGTGTGTTTCAGAAAGAAGAACGGGTTAATAGGTAAACTGCAATACTAGCTGTGAGTTAAATGTGTAAAACTGTCCGGAAAAAGGGGTAATGAACAAAATATATTTTATCATAATCTGTTGTTGTTTCTGTAAAAGCTGAGTGTGCGCCCGTTGTGTTCTGTTTTGTTGCCTGGGC